>NW_027595550.1:0-60250 GCF_031162955.1 Sander vitreus | reverse complement strand
TTGCATTTTGGATTTGGTGTCATGTTCACTCGGTGCCTCCCTCCTTTGCTCTAGACCATGGAGCATAGTTTGTAAAATGTATATGGTCAGCTGAAGATGAGGCTGGGTAAAGACAGCAGGACAGCAGCCAGGCATATCACTTTCCGATCCTGAGCTTCTTTTGTTGACAAGTGAATAGACCATTTGCCGATGCCAATTACAGAGAAATGTCCCTTCTGCAGATGTGGTCATTTTGGCTCCATGGTGAGAGATGCAATTAAGTGCATTGGCTGACCATTCACTCTGTTTGCCCCAATGTTTTCTATATCTCCTCTCTGTTTCTTCTTTGTTTTACTAGCTCAGCAAACTGATAGATACCTAATGGAAAAGTATTAGGATTAAAATATGGATTTGCAGAATACATATAAACCATTGCTAGGGAAATAACATGCCAAGTGATTATGGGTAATTAAGGGTTCCTGAGTTCTCTGTGCTGATCAAGTCAATTAGCATCAATCAAACAATTATTCACTCTTCTGGTCTGTAATAGCTTGGTCGTGATTGAAGTGGTTAAGGTTCCTCCAAAACAACAAGCTTGAGTTATATCAGGGTCTGTAGCTCTCTCACAGCATGAGGCGGAGCCAGGCACACAGCCACTAAGAAAGGCAAGGCTTATTCTACTGCAGTGGTACAGTATCTGTGGAGTGCAGTTCTATGAGAGGAGTCATTTTGTCTCTGATTGCTGCGGAATAAAATATTACCTTCTTCTGTGAAGGTTTTGTGATGATACATCTGCAATTGACTGGCTAAACGAAACCCTGACTGTCAGCTTCAGAGAGCAAAATGACTGTAATCGATCAAACTGACAATTAATTTGATGAGCATGCAGCAGTGTGTTAAAATGAATATGCTGAGGTGCTCGTGTTTCCTTTTGGCTTTTTTTTTTTTCATTTTTCGTGCATGTCTTATTGTTGGAGCCGGTTGTGAAAAGATGTAATGAAGGCACTGTTAGTGACACAAGGCCGATCCACTCAGATCCTAGGGCTCTGTAATAATTGGATTGGCTTGAGGGAAAGGTGAGGGCTTCTATTAAGAAGGTGTGGGTGATCCATCAGCTTTGACTTGCCTGGAATCAAACTTAGCAGTTGAGGTGGAAATTGAATATGATGTGCCACAAGCGAGCAATCACAGCTAGCCAGTGGCCGCCGTGGCATCAAATTAACACAGGGTGCAAAGCTAATCTAGGCTAGCATGCCCTCCAGGTTCAAATGTTTTGTAAACTGCATGTAGACTGTCATTATCACTCATGGGAATGTGTCTGATTTGTGAAAATTAGTTTTTTTCATTCCCTTTAGGGATAGCATTGAGCCCAAAGCTATTAGTGAAAGTGGGAATTGTTTCTGTGTTTTTCATTGGAAAATAAATCAAAAAGGGTGAGATAACAAAACAGTGTGTCACATGCAAGGGATTGATGGAGTGAATGATTTGGTAGTTTTGTTGTAAATGTTGCTAAATTGTCTGATAAGTATCAATGTCACTAAAACATATTGTATTGACAGCATAATGGTTTTGCTTTTCCCATCTGTAGCTGTACTGTAATATACTGTAGCCTAATAAAGTAATACACAGCACCAGTTTGTGTGCACCATCGATGCTACTCAGAATGGTTCAATTGGCACAAAACATAAACAACTGTATTTATCAGTAAGTAATTTCATAAGTGGTTGCTGCTGCTGCTTAGCAGAGTAATTCCTCAGCGGACGGTTGCTGAACATGATTTTGTTATTTATGTTTTACTCCTTGAGGGAGATGATTCTTTACAATAGCCAGTTTTGATGTTGCTTTATTAATATTCATTTTTGTTTCTAAGTATGCTGCCTATTTTAAAGCATACTTTCTCTATGTAATGGTTAGCTTTTGCAATTTTTCTTTCTAAAAAGGACTAATATCAGCTCCATGTCCACCCCATTTACAGTGTCTATTTTGAAGCGAGAGGAGCCACTTGACTCTTCTCCACTTTGCACTTCAGTGGGATTTAAAAATTGAGAGTTCCTGTCACGTCTGCAGAATCTGTGGCAAAGTGCCTGGACTGTGCATCACTGATTTCTGCTGAGGACAGAGATGAGGGTTGTGTGTTGGTAACTGGGTGTGCCTGGGTCGGGAGCCTATTGTGCATGTGCCTCTTTAGAACGATGCACTCATCACTTAATGCTTATGACCGCAGCACTGTACTGAAGCCTTGGGGTTGACTGTCACACAGAGCCAGACCGGTCAGCCAGTCTGTCAGGGAGTAGATGGTGAAACATCATTACACACAATCACTACAGGACATGTTCTCAGTTACCCTGACCCGAGCACTTTGCTTTTAAACTCAGAGATTGGCTCATGAAAGAGAATTCTACCTCATGAATTATGGTCTCATAAAGTAAATCAAAGATGAGGCGATGCTGTCTCAGAATTGCCAAATATTTTTGCATTCTTCTATAACCAAAATTATCATATTAGATGGACATGTATTGCTGTAAATCAGTAAATCTGCTGAATATCAATGGTCACAAATTATATATGCATGCCATAGTCATATATTTATAAAGTATGTGTACATTTTCCAATTCTATTTGTAGACATGGCATTGCAAATTACAATTGTGCCCACATCCCTCCATATTAACCCCCAAATTGTTGAAGTGCATAGAAGAATCTTTGTCAGTGAAAACCTTTCCCAAACATTAAAATAACAATGTTTGAAGCCTGCAAGATGCATGCATGCATCATCATCAGCAAGTGGGCAGAGCAGGGAACAGGGTATCCCAGTCTTTAATCTCAGATCAGCTCAGAGAATGCTTCAATTATTAAGGGGCTTTATGGCATAAGAGTGCCACCCTCGGTGGATTAGAGTGAAAGCTGAAGCACGTCATTTGCATTTGGAATTGGTATTTGGTTGTGCTAGAGCGTTTTTGAATGGTTGTTTGCATCACAACATCATTTGCATATATTTCTTAGTGAAGAAGACATAATGCTGCAGTATTACCTGAAGTTCAATTTGCACTTGCAGTGCAGTTTTACTGAATCTGCATCTGTGGCTATATGTTTCATATCCATATCAGCAAATGACATTGATGGTTACAGGCGGCAAACTCTGGTGGGCAGATGAGGAATCGGCACAGCTAGGAACAGTAACCAAGAGAGATGGACGAAACCCTGTGATCCTGAGAAACAAGACGAGCGGGTTGGTTCATATGAAAGTGTACGACAGGGAGGGTCAGAAAGGTAAGCATGCTCACAACACAAACACACAAATAAAGACATTGAAACACACACACACTAACCACACATACTTATTTATGGTTATTTATGTCTTGTCTTTTGCTGTTTGTGCTTAACGTTCAGGAAGAAACCAGTGCCAGATAAACAACGGAGGATGCTCACAGCTCTGCTTCCCCACTTCTGAAAACACCCGTAGCTGCTCCTGCACTGTTGGCTACAACTTGCGTAGCGACCGCATGTCCTGCGAGGGTACGTTTTCCAAAATATATAATCTATAGCTGCCGGTTATATACATATATATATATATATATATACATATACATGTATATGTGTATATACTCTTATATATATATATATATATATATATGTGTGTGTGTATATAATATATAATGTATATATATATATATATATATACACATATACATATATACACACACACATATATATAATGTGTGTGTATATATGTATATATTGTGTATATATATATATATATATATATATAGCTAATAATATGTGTATATATATATATATGTATGTATGTATGTATATATGTATGTATATATATATATATATGTATGTGTGTATATATGTATGTATATGTGTGTATGTATTATATATATATGTATGTATGTATATATGTATGTATATATATATATATATATATATATATATATATATATATGTGTATACTAAGTGGGAGGCACATATACAAACTGTTGTAATTCCTACACCGTTCACCTGATTTGGATGTAAATACCCTCAAATTAAAGCTGAAAGTCTGCAGTTAAAGCACATCTTGTTCATTTCATTTCAACTCCATTGTGGTGGTGTATAGAGCCAAAAAGATTAGAATTGTGTCGATGTCCCAATATTTATGGACCTGACTGTATGTATATATGTGTGTATATATATATATATATGTATGTGTGTATATATGTATGTATATGTGTGTATGTATTATATATATATATATATATGTGTGTGTGTATAAATACTGTATATATGTGTGTATATGTATGTTCCTATGAGCATTTTAAATTACATACATCTTTTTTTCTGCAGTTATTATTACTCTTAATGTGAAGCAATGCACGTATGTTCACTGCACATGATTAATCTATACATAGGTCAAAGGGTATTTATAATTTACAATGCTTTAATATCTTTAGGGTCTAATAGGTCATCTGTCGTTCTTTTAGGTGTTGACTCATTTCTGATGTATTCCATCCATGAGGGAATCCGGGGAATCGCTCTTGACCCAAATGACAACAGCGAAGCCCTCATGCCCATTACAGGAACACTGTTTGCTGTGGGAGTTGACTTTCATGCAGGTATGATATTTTATTAACAGAGGGACTTTTTTATTTGATATTGATTGTAAGGCAGATATATCAGTGATACAATAAAAATATATAAGGTTTAGAACTTGACGAACTTAACAGTGTGATGGTTTACATGTATCAGCTATATATATATATATATATATATATACATACACAGTATATAGTTTGTATGTATATGCACTGAAGTTGCTAAATCACGTTATATCATACAACACCCTTCCCTTCCTTTAAATTCTACAGTACAAACATTTCCTTCTCATGTGAAATCAAGAGGGAGAAAAGGTATTTGTTATACTGGGCTCAAAGCTTTTGAATAATGGTCTGTGGGCCTGTGGAGTGCAACGTAGATGAAAGAGTAATAAGTTCACATTACAGGGGGAACCTCAGCATGAATAACTATTTCCTCACAACCCTCTGAAACATAAAGCAATTCCCAAGATATTGTATCAAATGAAGGTACCGTAATGTGCATTGCAAAACATGAACCCAGGAGCTTGTGCTACCGTTTGTTACGTCTCTGCTTCCTTCCACATTGTGTATATATACGGTATGATAAGAATTAAAGATTTATTACACCAACAAATGCTATGAATATACTATAGGTTGGTAGCGTTCCATATATGTAATACATTGCCACTGAATCATGATAACAAAAGCTGTGTAAAGGAAATTGCATATGCACAGCTGAAAACGGAAACAAACTACATACACACAATGGTTCATATACTATTGCAGCAATTCTTTTTACAAAAGCACCACCAGATACAAAATGCATGCTTGGGTAATTCCACACATATTCTATGACTTTCCTCATGTAGGTTTGCATAAAGCGAAAGTAGAAAATGTACATTTATGCAATAGGTCGCTGAAACTGATTTAATATTGCCAACTGACAGCTGTGGTAGAGGCAGCATTCAACACACCTCCCCTGTCACTTGAAAGAGACCGTTTTCTAATACAATACCATAACACTGTCCGCAACAAAGTCTGGGGTTATATTATTGAGTTACTGAGACATTGTTTTTGTTTTGTTTTTACATATTGTTTTTCAATGCAACGAACACCCCAAATGAAATTCTATTCACCTGTCAACATAAGTCTATTGGGCTGATATCCTCCTCTCTGAAGATAAAACCCAAACTATCTACCTGGCAATGTTGGGGTCAGAGGTTAGAAAAGGTTTTCTTTTTAGCCATGGTCAGTCCACCACTCCAGACTCACATTTCTCATTAACTATTGGATGGATTGCCTTGCAATTTAGTACACATATTAATGTACATCATGATGAATTGTAATCAATCAACAATTATCTTTACCCCATCTAGCACATTCATCAGGTCATAATTTCAATTTGTCCGATACTTAATGACATTAATTATTTCTGTTACGGACAAGAGCTTCCAATCCTCAGCTGTACATTGTACTACAAGTTAGCACATTTGATTATTAGCTAATTAACAAACTAATTGCTAATCAGTTTCGTATGTTAGCATGAACATGGTAAACATTGTACTTACTGAACATCCGTGTGTTAGCAGTGTCATTGTGAGCTTGTTAGCATGCTGACTTTAGGATTTAGCTCAATGCGCAGCTATGCCTACGTAAGTTCAACCTCACAGAGCTGCTAGCATGGCTGTAGACTTTCAGTCATAGTAGTAG
Organism: Sander vitreus; assembly: GCF_031162955.1. NCBI lineage: Eukaryota > Metazoa > Chordata > Actinopteri > Perciformes > Percidae > Sander > Sander vitreus. The sequence goes on along the minus strand of NW_027595550.1, from coordinate 54,003 downwards.
GTATTCATATTATCCAATACTGTAGGTAATGACAGAAGGTGGCAGTAGCCTCTATAAATCAACCCCAAGGGGTGTACAGCCCCACTGTAATTTCATATAATCCTTATCACACATACAGTAAGTACTGCATTTCACTGGACTAAGACCTTCCTTTTTTTTCTGGAGAACAAAGTCGCTCGTTACACAAGCAGTTGTCATAAGTCACTCTGTTATCCAATAACTATCAAGAGAGACTGAAATCTGATTCTGAATCTGCGTGACTTCAAATGTCGATAGCAATCTTGATGTGTGACCACAGCTTTTGGAAAAGAAAAAAATAAGCAGAGTCCGAGACAATATTAGACATTGCCTGTTGTCCTCCCTGTTATTACTTTGTGCCATTGAACATGCATATGCATTATCAATTCCATCCAAGAGAAGCAGCCGATAGCTCACGTGCATCTTTTACTTGTCATTACAGAAGCCAAGCTGCCAGGGCAGAAGAGATAAAAGCTCCACAGCTGTATTCTGTCATATGTGTGCTGCGTGTTAACAGAGTGTGAAGGCAGCAGGAACAAGAAAGTGCAAATAAACATATAAAGCCACCTAACCTCCTGACAACCTGTACAGAGCCAAATTGACAGGCATGCACGGAGATGCACTTGAAGACTGCACCATAAATACATTACACACTGTTTTATTTGCTTATGTGATGGGGCTGTAAAATCAGAAAGGGTCTGTAACAGTTTTACCAACACCATGTCTTGCATCAGGCAATATATTGCCCTGTAAAATTTGGCCGACAATTGCCTTTCCTGTTCAGGCACTGTATGTCAACAAAGAGTCGTGGATGAACTGTATGGGTATTTTCACCATGATACTTTATAGTCCCACACAACATTTGGTGCAATGGGCCGTGCTGCAGTAAAATGGGGTTTCATGAGCTGCTTTGTTTGAGGGCATAAATACTTTTGTGGCAGCCACATTCATCATCGCATTTTCTCTTGTCATTAACTGTATTGTATGTTTTGCAGGAAATGACACCGTTTACTGGACAGACATGGGCCTGAACAGAATATCCCGCGCCAAACGTGACCAGACGTGGAGGGAGGACATCATTACGACCGGCATCAGCCGGGTGGAAGGCATCGCTGTTGACTGGATCGCTGGTTAGTATTCGTCACTCCCCGAGCAATGGAGTCCATTTCCGTAGGCTGTCAAGTAGGGCTGCAGCTATTGATTATTTTAGTAATCGAGTATTCTACCGATTATTCCATCGATTAATCGAGTAATCGGATAAGAAATACTTTTACTTTTTAACTTTTACGTCTCATTGAAGAGCAAAATATACAATAGTGGTTTAATTTTGGGAAAAAGCTACATTTGTATTGCCTAAATTGCATACAATAATATCTCTGTGTTGGGGGCTTAAAACCCCATCGAGCCCTATGCATTTAAGTGCCATATTACATTGTTTTTAAAGAAAACATTTTCTGAAATGCAAAACTCTTCAAACTAAGGCATGTATACTTTAATCATACATAAACATTGCCTTAAATTAACTTTCAGAACTACAAATTTCAACCTGAGAGTGATCTGTATATAGGCCTATATGTATATATAAGTTATACTACTATTTTCATTTATGTATTTGATTACAACGCTACACAGCTCTGTTACATTTATGCTAGTAGATCGTCGATCAGCTGTTTCTCCGTGAAGAGAGGTGTAGTTTCATCGTCCATACGACTCTGTGATTTACTTTTGTTGACTGGATGTTTTCTGTTGAGATTCTGAAGCATTGACGTTGTGCTATTGTTATTTTTATTATTATTATTATTATTATTATTATTATTATTATGGTAAGCTAGCTCGATTTTGAAGTAGACACACTGTACAGTCTTTTCATTTTAATTACGTTTGAAATGATTCCAAACTTTGCATGTTTTCTGTCATTTTCTCCAGCCTGTCTCTTCTCTTAGCCCCTTATTATTTACGATCTCTTTCATCATTTTGTAATCTGCGCCGCCAGTCATCTTAGCATGTGTCGCCAGCAGCGTCAGCCCGGTATGCGACAGTAATAATCATCCGTGTGAAAACACTGTGAGCGGTACGTTTGTAACATTGATTAAATGAAGCTTTGAAGCAAAAAATTGTTTTGCTTTGCTCTTTTTCCATTGACGGCAACTTACTACTCGTACGCTCATACCTGCTCACTCAGCGCTCACGGCGCCCACACGCTCCCCGCTCCCCGCTCCCTCCCCCTCCCCTCCCTCTTCTATGTCAACATTCTTATCATCATTCTAATCTTATGAGACAGGGCTCCTACTCTAGCCTGTTAGTCCTCTAAAATGTTATATAATAACATTGAGAAAATGTAGAAATGATTTAGAAACGCACAACAGCAGCTACATATTGAAAATACCAAATATATTTATTTTTTTAACCATCGCTTTGGCGCCCCCCATGGTGCTGCGCCCCTATACGCCGCATATAGCGCATACCCACTTTTTGCGCCACTGGATACTAGGCTTATCGACAGGAATAAATTATCGAAATTATCGTCATGGGAAAAATACGTCGATAACAGCTTCAAAATTTCGATGTCGATACATTTTCGATTAATCGTCCAGCCCTACTTCTCATGTACCTTGTGCCCGTGATCAATAAACTACTGCTGTATTCACACCTGGCTATTTCTGTTTTTTCTACACAGGAAACCTTTATTGGACAGACCATGGTTTCAATCTAATAGAAATCTCGCGTCTGAATGGTGCATACCGCTCAGTGGTCATATCTGAAGGACTTGATCAGCCTAGGGCCATCGCTGTACATCCACAGAAGGGGTAGGCCCTGGCTTTTTTGTGTTTTCAAAATGTTTGCGCACTATTTGCAGAAATTAGGAGCACCCCTGTTAACAGTGGTGCGAGGGTTTGAAAAAGCATTTACTGTAGACAGGAGCCTCTAATGATGGTTAGCAAGCAAATCAACTTTCTCAAGTTGGTCATGCTGACTGGAGAACTCTCTTGGTTAATGTGCGACCGAGATATTGGCAGACCAACCCTATTGACCATTATTGGCTTATTACATTTGTATTGGTTTCAGTGTGTTGGCAGTAATGCAAACAGAGATGCTCTATTAAGTTATATCTTTAATGCATTTTTGGCCCTAACTCTTATAGTTTATAAGTTTATAATTATTTTCACATTTACACATTAAGAGTGTTCAAAATGTACTTTTGTCATATACATTATTTATAGCTACTGTCATCTGAGATGGAAATGTTTGTTGTTCAACTTTAAATAATCTACCCCAGTATACATTTTTGTCACACCATTGACCTAACCAAATTTGAGAGGAACAATGCAGAAAACATTTGTTAATATTGGCCAACTAAATCAGGTATTTCTTAATTGTATTACCTCTTTTTTCATGTACAGAAATCAGTGTGTTTGTGTGATGCTGCTATGCTCGCCAGGTATCTTTTCTGGACTGAATGGGGCCAGAACCCCTGTATCGGTCGCTCCCGTCTGGATGGTTCAGACCAGGTTACCTTGGTCAACTCAGGCATCATGTGGCCCAATGGAATTTCCATAGACTACGAGGTACAGTTGCACACCGATGCACAAACACTACCACCTCTTACCCCTCCACTCCACTCCCACATACTGTACTTCCTACCTCATCTCTTTTGTGGCTGAAATATGACTTTGCCTAGGAGGTTCGGTTTGTGATGCATTTTAAAATTACCTTCCAGGAAAATACATTATACTGGTGCGACGCCCGCACAGATAAGATCGAGAGGATCAGCCTTGAGACAGGTGAGAGCCGGGAGATTGTACTGTCAGTGGCCAACGTAGACCTGTTCTCAGTGGCTGTGTTTGGGCCTTACATCTACTGGTCTGACAGGTAATTTATTATTTTCATAAATGCACACACATTCAATGCCCTGCAAAGCCCGCAATACTAACCTGACAATAACCCTTCCCTTCAAAGGTCTTATGTGAAAATAATAAGAACAACAGTTCCTCATAGTGAGGTCACCACCTATTTTTGTAACTACTCTCGGCAGAATTCCGTGTTATCATGAAGGGTGAAGCCTTCCTCACCCTTCTGTCAATGTTAAGCACACCTTTTAAATTTAATGATGCCTGTTTTTCTTTTAATGAAATTTGTCGCTTTATACATTTTCATACACCTGCAGTTCTTTAAAAGTGTTGTGGGATCTCTGAAGCAACAACAGACTGAGACAGGTTTTAAGCTGTTGCTTAACAAATGGTTGTTAAATAATGAATCCCATCTATTTGGTTTGTTTGTCTGTTTTGCACGTTTTTAACCTTTTTTGCAGATCAGTCATCTCTTTCTCACCCCTTTACAACGCGGACCACAGTGGAGAGAAGTTCTTAGCTTTTTCGTGTTTTTATCTTCAACAACTTGAAATGTATTTGAGGACTGGTTGACTGCAGTCTTGGATTTTGCTTTACCATTGACAAATGAAACGATCCGTCTTTATGTCTATCGAACATTGTCACCCCCTTCTCTCTCTCTCTCCCTCCGGGTGTACTTCAGGGCTCACTCCAACGGTTCAATCCGACGTGGCCTCAAGACTGACACCAGTGAGACTGTGACCATGAGGAGTGGTCTGGGGGTCAATTTGAAGGATGTGACAGTCTTTAATAGAGGCAGAGAAAAAGGTATAGGTCTCAACTAAAGAGTCTCATCGATTCACGCAATTACTTTTTATTACAGTCTTTGCCTATACTTAGTTTTTAAAGGCCCTTTATAAAATCCACTTTGCAAGTACTTTGTGGCTGCTACACTGCACCTTTGATTTTCACCTGTAATGTATTAGTCACATACAGTTTGAACATGATTGCAAGGGGGCAGAAACTAAGGTTAAATCAGTAATTGAACATGTTTTTGTTTTTTGTTTGTAAGGCACAAACCCCTGTGCCAGGAGCAATGGAGGCTGCCAGCAGCTGTGCTTCCACCTGGGTAGTGGTCGCCGGACTTGCTCCTGCGCCCATGGCCGCTTGGCAGATGACGGCTTTGCCTGTGAGCGCTACGAAGGTTATATACTCTTCTCTGAGAGAACCATTCTAAAAAGCATCCACCTTTCAGATGAGAATGACCTCAACTCACCTGTCCAGCCGTTTGAAAATCCGGCTTTTTTCAAGAATGTCATAGCCCTGGCCTTTGACTTCAGTCAGAAGACATCTCGGACCAACCGCATCTTTTTTAGTGACGTCCATTTTGGAAACATCCAGATGATTAACGACGACTGGACGGGAAGATCTATTATTGCAGAAAGTAGGTGTATTTCACATTCCCACAGTGTTTTCACAATGTCCCCACATCACACATACACTTCTGATGCTCCAGTATTACTGGTGTCATGGTGGCCAGGTTTGACTGCAAAAGTATATTACCAATTTCAATCAATACAGTTGTCTGAACGCTGCACACTTTTTAAATATATATTTTTTTTTTTATTTAACCTTTATTTAACCAGGTAGGCCGTTGAGAACAGGTTCTCATTTGCAACGGCGACCTGGCCAAGAAAAGCGTAGGCGCGCAAGACAACAAATAGTTTCACATTCAATACAGTACAAGAATACAGAATACAAAATGCTACATCAAGTGCAGAATAAGTGGGCATGACAAATGCCGGCACGTAGTGAGGTGTAATTAAGTCGATGGATGTGCAATATACATGAACAGAGAGTCTATATCAATGCTGAGATGGTGTAAAGAGTCAATGGTGTAAAGAGTCAATAAACAGTTAGTCTAGTGGTCTAGTTAGTGAAGTAGATCAGTTGTAACACAATGTATATGAATAGACAGTCTAGATAAATGCTGAGGTGTAGTGAAGAGTCACTTGCGCTTTAAGCACGTAACTGCTACAGAAACGCATATTCACGCTGTGGGCACTGCCAACATGCGTCTCTAGTACAGAGCAGCACTGTCGCCATGCAGATCCAGTAAAGGCACTGACCGAAGACTGCAGCTGTTGCCTTTGTGACATGCTACTCTCATTACACATTGTAGATAAGGTGTTATTTTTATTTGGATTTAAATGATATGGAACAAGCTTGCTAAGAACACAATGTTCACATGGCATGAATAGCATGTATGTAGGTAGCACAGCATTCATAGCATTTCATCCACCACTTTTTACTACCGTTACTCATCTGAAAAGACCATTTCATACTAAATCAGGATGTTAAAATGTCTGTTTTGAAATGTTTCTGGTTACTGGCTGTCACCGATTGAATGATGGGACCAATCCCTCTCTATTCCTTCACTAAATCTCAGTCAGTCCTGTCTTGATAAGCATGACTGGAGCCAGATGAACAGCAAAACCCTCTGTTCTGCTCGGCTAGCATCCTCTGCCGTGTGACGTTTCTACTGGGAGCAGAGCTCAGCACTCCCCCCTAACCCTAACCCCCCCACACTGGGAGACTGGCAGAGTGCTCCCGCGACCTATCTGCTGAGGGAGCTTTCTGCTTCTTTATTTATCGTGTAGAAATAAACAAATGGTTATAAGAACCCTCTGTCAGGGTTTGTAAGTGCCCTTCATACTTTGGCACTTGCGAAATGCAAAATCAAAGTGGTGCAAATAATTAATTAGAGTACAATTTAAATCTTTGAATCCATGATACATGCCTGTGAATTTTGTATTAGGGAATGGCAACACATTGTTTGTATGCTGTTAAATTGCATGCAAATGTGCTAGGGTACCATGACCTTCCTTGTTTCCAATTATCGTATTTGGTGTTGAGTGAAAGCAGCACATCCATCTGGTCCATATTCCTTTTGATGAAACTCCCACCTTTAAAGGTCCAACCTCATGCTCATTTCCAGGTTCATACTTGTATTTTGGGTTTCTACTAGAACATGTTTACATGCTTTTATGTCCAAAAGACTTTTTTTTTTTTTTTTTTTACGGTCCGGCTGAATAAACCTGTATGATGACGGTCCATTTTAGTGCCTGTCTCTTTAAGCCCCCCTCCTAAAAAAGCCCAGTCTGCTCCGATTGGTCAGCGTTTCCAAGTCTTAACCATCTGCGTTCTCGGAGTCTCTGCACACAACTGTACAGAAGTCCTGAAGGCTCTTTTGAAGACACAGTTATTGAATACATTGAATGCATTTCTCTGATTGAAGCACTTTGATACTTTAACATTATTTATACAGTACCTTGACCTGCTTTATAATCATAAAAGACATGTAAATCTCACTTTCTACAATATGGTACCTTTAAGCAGCTTCTAACCCTGCACTGTTTATAAAAGCAGGACTCTTTTTTCTATTTTCCTTCAAAAGTTTCTGCCTGCATCACGTCATTGAGGAAAGGTGAAGATGTTAATCATCCATATTTCCCTAATTAAACTCCATGTCCCCCATTAATTACTCCCTCGCCCCGCCAACAATTTGTGAGAAACTCCAAGCTGCCAGACGCCTTTTATTGCAAACTATTAATTAGTGATTGGCTGACTCAGGTAGTGTCGTCAGTATTCTAAAAGAACACTTTATGGGTTTTAGATAAGGGAATACAGCCACAAAATTATCTAGCATCGACCACATGTTCACCATTAAGACAAATTAGGGGATGCATTGCCAGATGAAAATGTGAAAGGACTGCAGTTTTACTAAATGTCCCATTCACCGGTAAGCAAACAGAGAATATTATCATAACGAATGTATGAAACAAACATGACTGCTGTTAGCAACATGCGGAAGACGCACATTGAGCTCAGGCTCGTACATGGGAGGGGTAGAGTACGTGCAGCGGGGCAAGGAGGCATTTCATTGGTTCTTTTCAAGCGGACCACGAGGCAGTGATTGGTGGGCGTTTTTACAGGATTACAGCAGCTACAGAATGCTCCTTTTTCAGAGCCATAACCTATTTATTGCTGTTAGGGTGTAAACAATATATGAAAAAAAGTATATGTATATGGTTGTATATTGAAAATAGTTACCAACCCTGCCTTTTAATTACGGTGCATTGAAACAATGGAAGTCATTATGAATAGGTCATATATAAAAGTATTGCCTGAAAAACTGAATTTACAAGAAATGAATAACCATGACTATGGCATGGTGTTCTGTGTGTGATCACTGTCTCTCTCTCTCTGGAGGTCTCCTCCCTGTCAGTCACATTCTTACACCTGCACCAAGGAGGCTGCAAAGGCCTTTTTATATTCTCTGTTTGGGAAATTGGTTTGCAATACAAACACATTCAGTTCCTAAGTGTCTGTGGCATCAACAAATAGCTGTCTGCCTAGTGTAGTGAGGCATGAAGTCATTCCCCTGTCAATCACCAAGGAAACATAATCCCAATTCTAACACAATTGGAGCCTGCCATATGTTACAAGCAAAGTCAATATTTGTACCTAAATCTGAACCAGGCAACTTTGCAGTTTAGTAGCCCCCAGATGGCAGTGCATAACTTCAATGCTTTAATTTGGTTTGATTGCATTACCTAAAGGCTACACATCATGATATCAACACATGTTCCCCGGGCCTAAATTCATAAATTTTACATATTTTGTGTTTGTTAAGCAGAGGTCTTATGTGTCTGTTCCTTTAGATGTGGGCTCAGTGGAGGGCCTTGCCTACCACCGGGCCTGGGACACCTTGTACTGGACTAGCTCCACCACCTCCACCATCACCAGACAAACTGTAGACCAGAAGCGAGTCGGCGCCATCAGCCGTCAGCCCGTGGTCACTCTCTCGGAGGAAGACCATCCACATGTCCTGGCCCTGGATGAGTGTCAAAAGTGAGTAGCTCTCCTAAATCCGTAAACACTCTCTCTTTCACTTTCTCTACAAATAATTGTATCAGTCAGTTAATCCAAAACAAGTCAGGACCTAAGAATATTAGTCAAGTCAACTTTATTCGTACAGCACCTTTGCAAGCATGCAGTCCAAAGTGATTTACAGAACAGAACAAAATTAAAACAACACAGAAGCACAATACAAATAATGTACAATAAAAAATACACAATTTTAAGCAAGACTAAAAATTACAACATTAAGACAAAGTGTTAAAAATGAATAAATAAAACCATTGTAATCAGATTTGTAATAATAATAATGATGATGATGATGATGATAATAATACGTATACTAATAAGTTTATATGATATAGCACCTTTCACAGAGTCACAAAGTGACTGAAAATATTAGGCTCTGACCATAGCATATTTAAAATGATTATAATCGTGTTTTTGTAATACGTTGTGGAGTTTTTTTTTCCTCACAAGACCCTATTATTGCTTTTCAACAATCATTTTTTTCATAGATTGTGTTTTAGTTAGCATTTTTGCACTGCAGGTGTGTTTTATCAGTTCTGAGCTGCACCCATAGCCTTTTGAATACCTGATTTAACAGTTATATTTGTGTGCCAGTTGAAAAAAGAAAAAAATCTCTCAGAGAAGGTGTTCAAAAAATAACACCTCAGTATTATCACCTGTCACATCAAGTTCAGATTTAGCACTTGCATATTCATGAATATAAAATGTTTCTGTGAGCAGTCTGAAAAGAGTGAGCATCTTTCTCCTTTTGATGTACTAACTAAATTCATTTCTTGACCTCGGACTATATCCTTGGTTGGCAATTTGGCACCATATCCATTCCACTCCAGAAGCACTGTCTGATAATTAGAATTCTCACTTCATGATTAATAAGCAGTCCCTGGTTGTGACTTCTGACCGAAATCCTTATTATCGCACTAGAGTGGACTTCCATGTCTTCATCATAGTATGAAGTGAGAGCCCAGGAGCTAAAAAAAGATTTTGATATGTGGCTTATCTGCATAGCTATGTATTTAAAATGTGCACAATCCATCTTGCAACCCCATATAAACTAAGATATAGATCTTTCATTTATTTACACCGTTGCTATTATCTGTATTTTTAATATTCTTAGTCCTTCTTAGGAGAATATGAATAAATGACCTCTGTCTCACAACGTGTGATGCTAATCCATTTTATCTAATTGAAACCGAGCTACACTTTATTAGTGATGAGCTCCTTCAGGGATAAAAGGGGAAGCCGATGACAGGCCATGGAGGTCTCGGCAACATGTTGATAACTGAGTGGCACGACTGCAAAACTCCAGCGACGGGAGGAAACATTTCCCTCTTCATTTGGGTTTGTTTTGCCGGCATGGCAGAGAGTTCCCTGGATGACATGTTGGTATAGCAGCTCTGATAAAAAGCTATCATTCCTGCTCCCTGAATTAATTTCAGACTACACATATTTGTTTTGTAGTTCTTGCTGCAGATGGTGTGAAATGTAGGAGTACTAAGGTGAAGTAGTGCTTCTTTTGGAGAGGGAGCGGGTCTCTGATGGCATCTAAACACTAAGATGAAGCCACTTTCTATTGCTAAATTGCAAAGGAAAAGAGTTGTCTGCTAATTAGTAGTCTATATCCATGATGTTCCACTTCCGGGATTCCTCTCGTTCTGCCGGATATTCTGCCGGATGTCACTCTTTTTGGATGTCCCGTTACCTTCCGCTTTCTTTGTGTTGTAATTTTAAACTCCGGTGGATTTATGAGGACTATGTTAACTGCTCCTCAGATCTCTGCAGGGTAAATCCAGGCAGCTAGCTAGACTATCTGTCCAATCGGAGTTTTCTGTTGCACGACTAAAACAACCTCTGAACGTACACGTTCCACCAAAACAAGTTCCTTCCTGAGGCTATTTTGCAATGGTACCGTGGCACAGCTCGGCGCTTAGTACCGCCGAGGATCGTGATTGGTTTAAAGAAATGCCAATAAACCAGAGCACGTTTTTCTCCTATCACGGAATGCTGTGTGGACTAGCCAGACCCTCCTCCGCAGAGCTGTGGAGGAAGGTCTGGCTTTGCAAGACAAGCTCATTAGTAACTACATGTTTGGTTTGGTTGTCCTCTCACATGTTAGCCTGATGTTTTGGACCAACTGGAATGAGCAGAGACCCAGCATCATGAGATCCACCTTAGCAGGCAAGAACATGAGGATTATCATCAGTTCTGACATCCTGACGCCCAACGGACTGACTATTGACCACAAAGCAGAGAAGCTCTACTTTTCAGATGGAAGCCTTGGCAAAATTGAGAGATGTGACTACGATGGTTCCAGCAGATATGTGAGTATGAAACTTCTCCTAATTGTGGTTGACTAATTTCAAACAATATCTTTTTTCCCTTTGTAAAAATATAAGCTTATTAATTATTTAAATTTCTGTCCTTATACAAAGTATCTGTGTTTTAATTAAAGTTCCACACTTGTATTGTACCCTTTGAAATTCCCATGAATCAGAGAATATTTTCACAAAAACGAACCAGTTACTCTCTAGTTAGAATATATTTTCCATATTTCTCTCTCAGTGATGGAGATGTTTCATTACCAAACATAAGAGAAACAAGGATGTCATATTGATCTGCCCTTTTCTCCTGAAATTAAATTTTCATTTTTTTCTACCATTTAATCTCCCATCCCTATTGAGCTCCTAAAACATGATCTATACAGCAGATAGGATCTGAAATACCTCTGGATGTTCTTTCTGAGATTTCAGCTCAGAGGGTACAGATGGTTTCCTTAATCACAGAAGTAATTCCCTGCTAAAGTAAAGAATCTCAGTCAGGGTAGTTCTCAATTTGTCTAAGTTGCATGCATAATGTATAAAAATCCCTGCTGGATATCTAAAAGATTACCGTACAAGATGGCCTTTTTTGCTATGGATTTCAGTTTTGGCTTGACATGACCTCAGCAGCTCAGCACTTTGGCCCATCTGAATTAGTTACCCATATGTTTGCTGAGCTGGGTCACGTGGCTCAGAAAGTCATCACCTTTGGGCCCCCAGCTGCCCTTGCTGCAGTGTAGTCCTGGTAATGAAGGCTTTGCAGTGAGACTGCTCTGGGTGCACATCACCATTCCAATTAAAATGTGTAAATTAAACAGAGGTAGCTGATAACTTCAGCACTTACTCAAACTGCGGTAGTGGAAATTGTGAGACAACCCATCCATTGTATAGAAGAAGCTTACTGTGGAGATGGAAGCTTAAAGCTTCTTGTCACTTTAGTGTGTTCTGCTCAGGCCCTAGAAAAGATACAATAAAACACATTATAGAACACAGATTTTTTTTTTCAGTCATATAAATGTAGACTTGATTGGCGGTGGAGTGGCCTCAAGGGCCCAGCTACCCTTCATCCTGCAGCAGTGCCATTACATGCTGACAGTGTGGTTGGCAGCAGAGAAGAACAAAAGCTGTGGCATGGCCCACTCCCCTGTGCCATTTTGAGAGTGGAGACCCATGTTGTTAATGAAGGCAGTGCTTCACAAAGGGCAGCGGAGTGCACGATAAGGGAAGATGTCAGCATGTGTGGTGGGGAAAAGATGCCCTATTTACCATGAAAAGAGGGGATATAAATTGAGAGTTGTTAGTTTGTCATGCGAGTTGAATGTCAGCAGTGTGCCCTCTGGTCATGTTTATGTAATGTCCATGTAAAACCGAGGCTCATTGAGGTACTCTGGAGTTTGTCGACATGGCAATTGAACTACCTTATTTGAACATTGCTGAACAGAGAGAGAGTGATAAGAACGTATGAAATATGTTCACATTTATCCAAAACACAAGTTTGGCACAAAGTAATATGTTGCTGGCTGTGAACATAATGTCTCCCACATCTAATTTCCCATCAATATGTTCCATCCAACCCCATCTGGCGTGTTGTCTTTCCCTCTCTTTCCCTCTCTGCCTCTGTTTCTGTCTCTCTCTCCCCTGATGGCCAGTTGTTGCTTCCTCACACTGGGCTCCTTTAATCAACACCTGTCCTATTAATCCCAGTATGGCACAGGGCTAATGTGATGCTGCTTACAAGCCTGTCCCATTAATGGCTGAGACTACAGAGCTGCTGGAGGCCCTGACCCCCTGCCCCCACCCCTTCCAAGACTGGAGAGTCCCACAAGGAGGAATCAGATGGATTCCTGTCTCCCTGCCAATGGCACTATCATTTACTCCCCCAACATCTGGGTTAAGCAGTCATGTGGGCGGCGGGGGTGATGTGTTGATTAATGAGTCGAAACGTTATCCTCCAAATGTATTCTTAGGGTTGCACTCAGAATTCTGTCGATGCTTTCTCCAGCCAGATCTTGAAAAGAGTTATTGGTTTGTAAATAAATTAAATAATTTCCCTGAGGGGATCAATAAAGTATTCTGATTCTGAAATGGAAATTCCCCGGTTATTGCTGTACCTTCTATTCTGGCATATAGAACCAGATGCTACCAGAGTGGCATTTGATATCATTGCATCTGAAAAGCATGATGGAAAGCAGTCCTAACATAACGTGCTTTGCTCTACAATGTTTAGGTCATAGTTAAATCGGGAGCCGGAAACTTCTATGGGCTCGCCATCTACGCAGATTTCATCTACTGGTCAGACTGGGCCCGCAGGTCTGTGCTGCGATCAAACAAGTACACGGGCGGTGACACCAAGGTGCTTCGAGCAGACATACCTCATCAACCAATGGGAATCATAGCTGTGGCCAGGGACACAAACAACTGTGAGTATTTAAACACCTGGAGATGAGCTTCATTTAATGACCATTGGATGCAGTGTTGTGTCTGCAAATATTTGTGTATTGTGTGTGCAGGTGCCTGGGCGATGATGTGTGCCCATGTGCAGGAGTTTACACATGTGCATATCCATTATGTTAGTGTTGTTTAGGACAATAGACCAAAATAAATACGATGCTGTTTGCACTTTTTACTAAAGCAAAATGAGAATATTCCAGGAAACTGTGCTCATCTGTGCCACTCCTACAGTTTGCATGCACTTGTGTGTTTTCATTTGTTTTTGGAGGGATGCATACAGTTTCCTCCCCCATTGCCCCAGATGAGTCAAGGTACATCTAATAAAAGTGAACAGTGAACTGAATGTAACTTAAAGAAATCATAATTAAAAGCTATAAACAAATAACGTATGACAGAAAATATACCATTCTAAAAGAAATTTTCAGCTAATATTGGCAGATAATATCGGACGACTGCTGGTAATTCATACCAGCTGTACTTACTAAAAGCAAATTCTCTTTTGGTGTATACAACAGCGGGTATGATACATGAACGTGGTCTGATTTAGAATGGCTAAAAACTTAAGTTTCAGAGGTAATTCATTTAAAAAAAAGTAATTTATTTTGTAAAGGGAGTCTCTAAAGTGTCGTATAAAGTTTTATTTCCAAGTTGGACAAAAGGAAATGGGCTTAAGCTTGTCCCACTGGTTGGACTCGGATGCTGAGAGCTACGCTGTTCCTCGTTTATCTCATCATGGGAAATAATCACATCCTATGAACTGCATGGGCACAGCTGCAAGTCTACAGCATAATGTGCAGTGACCAACAATCGGTCATCACATTGTTGCCCTCTTATTGCATTTTCCTTATCATGAATATCCTGAATATAAATAATCCTACAAATGGTTTACCTGAGCTGCAGAACAGAGGAACAGTTTCTTCTCTCATGAATAAAATAATCATGGCTGGAGGGCAGGTAATAACAGAAGGTCTCCAGTGGACACGCATGTCTCTGAACACACGTCTCGTGTTGCTAAGCTTCTATTACTAAATTTTTTCTCAGGAATAGACAAGCATTTTGCAGTTTGGTCATGCAATTTAGTGCAATACATGATTCCCACAGAGCTACATACAGCTTTTTCACACAGCACCCCAGGCAGAGAAAGACAAAATATGCAGCATTGTAATACATTTCCTACCTGTCGGTTAGGATAGTGGTCACCTTTAACAACAAAACAGCCCCTTTTATTCATATGTTGACCACTGATGATACTTTAAATGAAAACAAAATGAAAGCGCAGCATTTCCCTGTGCATAATATTTTTAAAAAATCTGTCCTAGAAATGTGTTATTGAATAAGAAGAATTATCTGATTATTTCTGGTTTAGTAGTGTACTTCTTAGTCATGTTGGTATCTGTTATAACAAACAATGTCAAGCCAAAGCACATCACATCAAAACATGTCCATCTCAGCTGTAATTGTATTTTACATGAGAAGAGTTATCAGCCATCTCAGCCATTAACAGTAATGATCGGGTTTGGTGTCAGGCCCTCAGATTCAAAACGCAAGCGCTCCTTTCTAGATTTACAGTACCGACCAGGTAGGAAATGCATAATTCCTATAGATAGATAGATAGATAGATAGATAGATAGATAGATAGATAGATAGATAGATATAGTAAGAACAGATAATCCAAATTCTGTGCCAACTTCCCATGGGATTTTTAGGATTTATTTGGAATTTATTAGGCTCAGAAGATAACCCCATGAGTGTATTGAACATGTAATACTGATGACATCTAAAAGAGTGTGTCCCAGGGGAGATTTTACCTTTGACTGCCTCTGACTGCTTAATGGGTTCTGTTTGACTGTTATTGAAGGTGAGCTGTCCCCATGCCGACACATGAATGGAGGCTGCGGTGACCTTTGTCTCCTGACCCCTGATGGCAGGGTCAACTGCACTTGCCGTGGAGAACGTGTGCTGTTAAACGACAACAGATGCGTGTGTAAGTCATCAGGCGCTTCACCTTTTATTTATACCACAAAGACTAACCTGTGGAACATTCTCAGTACCAGCTATTGATTGTAATGACACTCTGTATAGATGCATTTAAATGCATTGTGTAATCTGGCTTCTGTCCATTACTTCTGTGAATTGATTCCTTTGAACATAACTGCACATGAACAGGAAAGCATGCTGTCTCGTTCTCTTTGACTAAGCAATACGTGTGTAATGATTCCAGTAGTCATAGTCAATACTGCTCAGGAAAATAAAGCTATAATGTTGTGTGACTAAAGATAGCAGGAAAACAAAGTTGAAAGCATCGGGTGTCATGGTTACCTGCTTAAAGTCACAGGACTAAAGCATTTCAATGGTGTCTGGCTTCCTAATTTGACAGATTGCTGGTTGAATTTGAAATGAAATGTGAAGATAGACCATACGGTGGGAGGAGCTGTTCAAACGTGGGAGGTTTGGCCAGACTAAACATGGCAAGTGACTCAGAAGAGCTGGATGGTAGCCTGGATGTCACGGTAGAGGACGACAGGCTTTTTTTTTTTATCACACTGCCATTCTGCTCATTACAGGATGAAGTTTCATATTTGTATATTGTAAAGCTACTGGTAGCTGAGCAGAGATAGGGATTGGTCAAAGTCTGTGAAGGTATTTGTTGTTGGATTTTGCTAAGTGCTATGTTGACTTGATTAATTATTAAACCAGTGTACTTGATCAAATGAGAATTAGCTACCAACTAAAGAATGTGCCAAGCATTTCACAGCCAGATTTCCCTCAGGTTAAGGTATAAGGGTAATGTGGTTATTGAATGCAGGTATGACATTTACAAATGTTGACACAGCAACTGGGTTGCTGGAGTAAATGTGGAGTAAAGTAGGCAGTGAAATGTTGCCTCTGAGCTTACCTGCATGTATGACGTTTGTTCAATATGTACAGTTGAGCTTTCAGAGTTTGACAGTCATAGTTCATCACCTTCATTGTCTTCTTCTGCAGCAGAAAATTCCTCCTGCAACATCCACACTGAATTTGAGTGTGGGAACGGCGAGTGCATAAACTACCAGCTAACCTGTGACGGTGTAGCCCACTGCAAAGATAAATCGGACGAGAAGATGCAGTACTGTGGTGAGAAACAATTCACAACTTTGTGAGATTTCTGATACTAACAAACATTTGGTCATTCCTAACATATTTATGAATTTCACTGTGTTCAGACAACAGGAGCTGTCGGAAAGGTTTCAGGCCCTGCTACAACCAACGGTGTGTGGCCAACAGTCGTTTTTGTGACAGGATCGATGACTGTGGGGATAACTCTGATGAAGCTTTCTGTAGCAGTGAGTCACATCCCTTTGATCTCCTGTTCAATCTGTCCTGCTTCTGAGGGCAGGATCCAGCAACACTAATGCTTATATTAATACGCCACGCTAGGCCACATGCTGTGCTAAGCCTTCACTGTCTAATGAGCCCCAACATCTTAAAGAGTTCACAAATTCAAAGAGGACTCCCAACACCGTCATACTTAAAAGCTGCCTAGACAATATGTTGTGTCCCTTCAATATGGCCAATATTTTATTTTGAACTTGAAAAGTACAGTTGTGCTCATTCCCCTGCTGCAATTGGAATATGGTGGGATAATATCGAGGTTTATACTGTACCATTTTCTTGTTAAAGGGATACCAACAACAAATTTCTCTATTGCCATGAGAAAATGTAATTAAAGCATTACAAAACCAACGTGCCCATCTTTTATGTCATTTGCTTTATGACATTCAGGAAAGTCCGCAAATACTCCCAACTCATCAAAAACCTTCTTTTTTTTTTCTGTCTGCCAGTTTGCAACCGGGAGCTAATTTTAACCACCCCGAGAAAGAGGTTCTAAGTATTGTTGTGAGATGTACCTGTTACTGCCTCAGAATGCTGTTTCTGTTATCTTTTTGAAATGCTAATTCTCTCCCCCAGATGTCACGTGTGGCTCATCCGAATCCACGTGCAAGGATGGGAGCTGTGTACCCAGCTCAGCCTGGTGTAACCAGGTCATTGACTGTGCCGATGCCTCAGATGAAAAAAGCTGCAGTAAGTCCATTTAGCCCGTGATTTGCATTGCAGTTAACATTTAAATGTGAACACACAGCTCTACCTGTAGCAGAGCAGATAGTTCAGTAACTTAAATCTGCGCTTTTCACTCGGGTCTGATTGAAAGATTTCCCCTCTCAGCTAGACTGGGTAAACCCAGCCCGATCTGCCGGTGATTTGATTTCCCCCTGCAGCTCAGGCTGGAAACCTGTACGTTTATCTATCCTGCTTCCGTTACAAATTTGGAGGAACCAATCACAAAATGGCTTATCCACCTGGCGCGCTATTGGCGGGTTTAACACAATGACGATAGAGAAGCGACCAAGCAGCTTTTTGTTTACATTCAAAAGCCGGCCACCTAAGCACAGCACTCCATGGCAGCAGCCTTTTTGATGCCGCTGTCGCTGCTACATCACCCGGATCGTTGGTCTGATTGGTTGAAGGACTATCCAATTGCGTACAGAGTCATTTGAACTACTCCCGTTGATCACGCCTCTTGTGCAGAGAAAATACAGAGCAGACTCCCCAGACTAATGTTCAATCTTAAAAGATTGAGCTTGGTCTGGTGATAGCCTGACTACCTCTCACCCTTACTTCCATGATTGCTTCCATTGTGACAATACAAGTATTGTGGTGCTGTGTTTTGTATTCAGACCACACCGACTGCTCTCACTTTTACAAGCTGGGGGTGCAAGAAAAGGATTTCATCAGCTGCAACTTCACCTCACTGTGCATCCACCCAACATGGATCTGTGATGGTGCAAACGACTGCGGAGACTATACAGACGAGACCAACTGCCAGGGTGAGTACCCAACACACACACACAAACACACACACACACACACACACACACTCTTTCACACTCACACACACACAAAGACGCACATTCAGTGTGTGCATTCAGAGACAGATTATGGAAGCCAGCTCCAATTAGAAAAGACTTAAGACGGATCTCATTTTCGGAGATGATTATGAAAGTGGAATAAGAGATTCAGAGAGAGCTTAGGCAAAGATAATGACCTCAACCATTGCTAATGCACAGAGGACTGACGTGGTTTTGTTGTTTGTCCCAGTTTCCCATGGGCAGAAGTGCGAGGAAGGCCACTTTGCTTGTCCAAGTGGGAACTGCATCTCCAGCGTATGGCTGTGCGACGGCCAAAAAGACTGCGAAGACGGGGCTGATGAATTCCAGTGTGGTAAACCAACAAATCCTACCTTTCATGGAAGAGCTTCCACACAATAAACTGAAATGATGTTTTGTTCTCTTAACGGGTGGAAATAGATGAGGTGTTTGTTTGCTGTACACAACACTGTCGGCGGTTGGAAGAATATTTATTTCCCATTAACAAGAATTTGTTGTAATGCTTTTGTCATATGAAGAGATCCAGGCCTGCAACAAAAAATACATACAGTATATAAGGAGGAGACAGAAAGACGAGATGATTGTTTATCATGCCACAAGGAAATTTCTCTTCGCTTTGTTTTGCTCCCCCTTATTGTGTGTTCAATATTTCTCAAGTGGGTGTTGCTGCTTGTTTGAAAGTCTAATTCCGACCCTGAATTCAAAGTGAGGCTGTTGAGTTTTTTCCCCTTCTCTCTTTGAATTATAATATACAGCACTTCCAGTGTAACAATTCATTAATAAGGCATCAGTCACTGAAACGGTTATACTGAAGATGGGGGGAAATGTGGGTTCAATAGAAAGCGGTGGCATATGAAAGGATTACACAGTACAATGCCAGTCCTCTACTTCCCTCACCAGAGGCATTCTTACATCCGCTTTGATTCGTGCTAATGTATGCAGAACTTACCTTGACAAAGTCAAGATATCTCCAGTTAAGCAGGGGGACCATAATTAAGTCATGGTATTGATTAATATAATATGCCATCGAAGCGAATAGCTTGAACTCATACCCATTCACGTGTCAATGCTTTTGGCACCAAAGCAAAATGGACTGGGTGCTTTCATGGAGGTGGTCAGAGTAGCTGTTAACCCTCATGTTGTCTTTGGGTCAAATTTGACATGTTTTTAAAGTTTCTGTAGCAGAAATTTTGATTTCTTTCAACCAAACGGATGGTTCCATGAAACACTCTTCACAAGTCAAATTAAGGATCAGTTCACTACTATCACTGACTTTTGGGTGTTTTATTCAATTTCATAGCATTATTCTGACTAAACCTTGACAGTATGTGATTATCCATCAACATCCTCTTAAATATTAGTCAGAATAAGTCATACTCTTTGCTTTTTTAACTCAAAAGTTAGATATAATTTCATAGGCTATATAAGGTTTAGTGACCAGAAATTCCAAAAATAGTGGTAATAAGTTTTTGTTAGTGTACACTGGTGGTAGTGGGGGGGAGCACCGAAAACGTCGAACAATGCCACAAAAACAATGAAAAGAGACACTTTTTTTTTTTTTTTTTAAACTGCAAAAAAAGTGTTCATTTTCAATTTTGACCCAGAAGGACAACACAAGGGTTAAGCTTCATCACCGTCACACACATGCACGAGGTATTTAGATCTGATGGAGTAGTCCACAAACATTATGTCAAAACACTGGCTACCTGTATTTGAGTTGTCAGCCTATTGTATTGTCTAGCCCATAAGACTGGTCTAGCCCATAAGCTGGTGTAAGAAGTCATGAAGCAGTTAGTGTTGTCATCTGTGTGCAGACCTAGAGGGGTATTGCATTGTATTCTCTGTGAGGCAAGAGAGATGGAACTCTTGCAATTTGCAAATACACCAAACACACACACACACACACACACACACACACACACACACACACACACACACACACACACACACACACACACACACAGAGAAATCGTGTATCCCCCTTTAACAGTTTTTTCATTTTTTACTCTCTGTCTTAGCGGTGGCTCTGCAGATGACAATGTTGGTCTGTCGGTCCACCACTTCAGTACAGACTGAACTATTCAATGGATTGAGATACAATTTTGTACATTTATGGTCCACAGAGGATGAATACTAATGACTTTGATGGTTCACTTACTTTTCATCTAGCACCACCATGAGGTTGACATTTCAAATTCTTAGAAACTAAAGGGATGTATTAGATGAGTAGAAGGCAACACGCGCACACCACTTGCTTTGTCTCCCTTGCGGTGAGGGAGTCAATTCCCCTGACGATCCAATTCCAAAGAAAAAAGTAAATTCCCCCACACACGTATCACCTCTCCAATGCTTTTTAAAGAGTCAATGTTTCAGTCACAAGGACCTTTTTCAAGACATTGACATTGGTGATCCCTTAACTTGTCATCTTTCGCTGTCATCAGGTCAGGTCAAATTTGTCCAATACATTTGGTTTATGATGATGCTAATAAGAAAAGGTTAGCATGCTACCACACTAAACCAAGATGATGACCATGTTAAACATTATACCTGCTAAACATAGGCATGTTAACATTATCATTATAAGCATGATAGCATGCAGACACTAGCATTCAGCTCAAAAGCGCCACTGTGATTAAGTACAGCCTCACAGTCTGACTGTAGACTGTTTGTATGATTAACTTGTCTTCAAACCATCCAGACCCTAGTAGTTTGGGACTGATGACAACTCATTTCTAGAAGAGTAACTCAAATAAAATGTGACCATAGAACTTAGCTATCTTTTGCCTTTGAGAGTGTTTGACTAAGATGTTGCAGATCGTACTTGTGTGCTTGGCTCTTCTCTATAATTAACCAGCACATTTGTTCACTGCAGCGGATAGAGGAAGGCAGTTCAGTGCATTCCATTTTTCATATTTAATGGTCTTCGAGTTATCTGATTTATTTTGTAAATTGGCCATGAATGTTGTTAGAGAGATGCATAACACATGAACAGTATTTCCATTCCTTTATCTAAAAATGTCATTTGTGCCTGTGTGAAATGATAACATCCTATGCTTCAAATGTGCTCATATCAGAGCTAATGAATAATGCCACAATTCTTCGAGAAGTTATGAATAGCTTTTCCACGACAAATAGACAATATTCCTATTTCTCTGAGTTAATTATCATATAAAAAGCTCCAACCACTGATAATCTGACTGCAAAGGCAAAGTAGTTTTAGGAAAATGTCATTACCTTTCAGAAATTTCAAATTCCACATCTGATTAGATGAAATAGTCATTTGTCAATTCACAATGCATAATGCGCTTTTCTACTGTGTGAAGAAAGACTTTCTTTGATACATTTAATGTGCTGTGGACCTGCCATTTTGTGATACACTTGAAATAGCTGTGGAAGCAGCATTTGAAGTGCAAATCTAGTATCACCTACAGAAAGTCTGGGTAATCGTGGTTTCCAGATTTAGCTATTCAATGTTTATCTTATCCTTATCTTACACAATCGTATCAAGGCACATAAAGCTGGTGTGATGTACAAAGTCTGACAGCAATGAAAGCAACGCAGTGTGAGAGACCCCCCCCCACCATAATTCCTTGTACTGTGGTGTGACCTGGAGCACACATCCCCCTTCCTTCTCTCAACATCTCATCAAAGCTCTGGCAGACTTTGCCAGGCCTGACATCTGAGAGAAAGAGCCCAGAGAACGACTCCCCGGGGAGAGTGGGTGGCTCAGTGACACAAACTCAGTCAGCACAGATTATGAATATATCCCCTTTTTACACAATGGCTTTTGCACAGTGATCAGCAGATTGCTCTCTTAGTTGACATCCAGCTGTTTCTCGTCACCCCAGCAACATAGTTTCTTTTCAAATTAAAATAAGATAAAAGGCTTAATAATTAGTACTAAGGTGCTTTTATATTGATAGGATATTTAACCCAGACTCTTGCTTTGTGTTCAGTTGATGCTTTTATTTCCCTGCACAGCAACCAGAAGCATTCATCAAAATGTCTTCTTCTGTGAGAGAAAAGGAAAAAATATATATTTACAGTCCTTGACAGCTACACTCATGTACGCTGCTAAGTAGAAAAACTACAGAGAAAAACAAGCAAGCCATGGGGCAAATAGAAGCTGGTCCACTAGTTGTTTTGATTAAAGAAATGTTGCCCCTTCTATAGGGTATTTTGTTTCCTCCTCACTTTGTTTGATTTATGGCACTGAAATCCCTTTCCCACTGCCCTCTGCAGACTCGTCATGCTTGTGGAACCAGTTTGCCTGCTCAAAGAACAAGTGCATTGCCAAACAATGGCTGTGTGATGGGGAGAACGACTGCGAGGACGGCCTTGATGAGAGCGTGCAGATCTGTGGTTAGTGCCCTTTCAGGTGTCATAAGAAATCTGCTGTTGGTGTAAAAGGTCACATCAGCTATACAGCCCCATTTGTTCCCCCAGCAGAGCTGGAAATGAATGGACAGATATGAAACTATCTTAATGAGACAACAAATGAGACTGCAGGCTTTTCTGATGATTCAAGTGGGCACTGAGGCAAATAGATTTTTCATCACTAAGGGCCCAAGAGGCACAGCTTTTTTTCAATGGGCAGATGAGATGTGTGTGTAATGAATTCTAGAACAAAATAAAAAGAATCCAACCACAATAAAGAGACAAGAATGCCTGTGAACATTGGTTGTGTAATTGGATTGTAATGGAGTGTCAAGGAAATATTAATGAAATGGCCCAGAGGTTTCCCAGGCACAATTCTCGTCAAAAACGAGATATGCATTTTAGCTATACACGCCTAATTGAACTTCTGTATTTACCTTTTGTTTCTCAGTGCCAGGCAATTTTTTCTACTGTTTTTTTTTTTGCCTTAAAGGGCCTCCTAAGATAAAGGGGAGTATTGCTGACTTATAGAAATCAGGCAAATAATTGTTACTCACAATAGCACAGTACAGTATTTGTTAGCTTGCATTAAGGGAACTGCTGCCCAATGAAAATTAGAGTTTGTTTAGGACATAAAGGGGTATCAGGTCAAAGCCATAACGAAAAACTTTTTTTATTCCATGAGATGTAATATGTAATATAGTCTGTTATCTCCTATAAGGGCAGGACAAATGATTTTATTTATTGGAACTACTGCTTAATGTTCACTGATAACAGAAGGTACCATCCTGACAAAACATAATGCATCTGCTTCAGTTGTACTTATTCTCCTCTGTGGTGCATTTGACCCATTGTATTCTTTGGCTTTGGAAAGTAGAGCATGTGGTCCTGTTTTCCTCTCAGGCTCAGTGACATGTGCTCCAGGGCTGTTCAGCTGCCCTGGGTCGTATGCCTGTGTTCCGAAACGCTGGCTCTGCGATGGTGAAAGGGACTGCCCTGATGGGAGTGATGAACTTTCTGCAGCTGGCTGTGGTAAACTCTAGTTCAACAAATTGAATTACTCCCTGCAATAATAAAAGAAACCCTTATGTGAGCCCAGAATTAAGAAAGCATTGCTTGTTTAGAATTGTAGATTTCAAAGTGTAAAACAATACTCCGTTGAACATGAAACCCACTAAACACCTACGGCAAATCCCTTTGCAAAATGTAATTCAAGCAAGAAAAAGAAAACCAGTGTATCATGGGACGTAGTGTACAATGGAATTTTTTGCACAATTGCAGTCTTCTCCAAGTGGTGTAATCTGGATCGCCTTTCACAAATTGGTCCTGGTCCTTATTGTGATGACGAATGATTTGTATATGCGACAGGAAGATGTTTGTTAAATAAGTACATTTGTGGTGTCTTGTAATCCCATGTGGGAAGGGCCAAAATGTTTGGCATGACACAGAAATAAAACAAACATAATATATATTGAATGCCATGCAATGTTAAAGGAATAATGTATCCATTTATTAGCCTTTAAAAACCATTTCTTTTCATGCATTAGCACCCAACAACACATGTGATGACAGCTCGTTTCGCTGCCGCAACAAGGCATGCATCCCTCAGCGATTCGTCTGTGACCATGACGACGACTGTGGAGATGGGTCTGATGAGTCTGTGGAATGTGGCAAGTAGATTTATTTTTTAATTCTATTTTATTTATTTTAAAACTAAATATAAGCACATGGAAGAAAAAAATAATAATTTGGAGCACATTGTTTTATGCAGTCACTGCATTCCCTGGACCTTACGCCAGTTTGTTGTTGAGATACAATAAAATTGTTTGAAATGATGAAATGATTATTTAAAAAAGATTTATAGCGATATTTTATTATGATGCTAATTGTCAATGAAATAAAGCTGTGCATTCCTGAGTAAGATGTCTTTCTTTTTAAAGCTTCTGATGAAAAGCTTTAAGATGAAAATGCATTAATTAGGTATTTGTGCAGTTGGTTTATTATAGATCAAGCCATGTTTCTCTGAACTTCTTCGTCTCGAGTTTCTGTTCTTTTTTTTAATTTGACTTTTATTTGATATTATGATGTGTACAGTTTTTGGCGTCTCAACTGGCATCTAGAGGGAATTCCCTGTCACAGCCTTGGTTTGTGATTTTTGACTTGGGCTAATGAAACATTTTACTGTACCTGAAATATTGGCCAATGCAGCTGTCCATACCGATATACCTCCTGGTGGCTTGATTTGTTAATCAGCAATGATTGATTATATATACACCATGAGGGTGCTTCATTGCAATATGAACAAAGGCTGTAGAAAGCTTTATTTTTTCACTATTTGCACATGATATACCTAGGAGTAACTTGATGAAAAAGTGTCTATCTCTCTTTCTTCAGTCTATCGCTCCTGTGGATCAGAGGAATTTCGCTGCGGGGATGGCCGCTGTCTTCTCAGCTCTCAGTGGGAGTGTGACAGCTATGCAGATTGTCCCGACCACTCTGACGAACTGCCTCTGAACCTCAAATGTCTGGCCGCAGGTAAGACTGCTGTTTGCCTCGCTACTGGAATCTCTTCATCAGTGTCACCCAGCAGCGCCCACTCGTCCAGGAAACTGGCGGGAACAAAAGGCGCTACAACCGGGAGAGCTTCCTTGAAAGGAATTAATCTGTCAAGATACATTGTCAGGTCAAAAACATTCCCCAACTTTGTTGAGAAATTACAGGGCGTTGTGCCAGTGACAGTCATGTCTTGCTCTTTTCAGGAAGCTTGTGCAATGGCTCCTTCTTCATGTGCTCCAATGGACGCTGCATCTCTGAGGGGAATCTCTGTGATGGGAGAGATGATTGTGGAGACCGGTCAGATGAGAGGAACTGTAATTTAAACGAATGCTTGAACCGCAGAGTCAGTGGGTGCACACAGGAATGCCAGGATCTTCCTGTGGGATACAAGGTAAGTGACCAGTGGACTAGTCACGGTTCAGTAGCTTGGAAGTGCATTCCTCCTCAGAATCACTTGCTGGCTACATTTAGTTCCATAAAGCCTAATTCATCTAGTGTACCCTTAAACCAGATGGAAATATAAAGCACAGTTTTGACCGCAAGAACTTTCCCCAGGGACTAGGAACCTTGTGAGGAACTCATTGTGTTTTGACCACAGAGACCAGGGTCTAAAATAATTTCCAGGGACATTTTACCCCCCAAAAAGTAGCTGCTCAGTGGGTAGTACTTTCTGAAAGCACAGGAACTTCCGGGGTGGGGTTTGCAGGAATGGCCGTCGCTGATTGGTCAAACACACACACAGCGCTGCTGCTTCAATTCGTGTACCGCTATATTCATAAAACAAGAAAGTACTTTAGTACCGATTTTAGGACCATTTTAGGACGAGGGGAGAACATTTCTCTTTGTTTGATAACATTTGAAGTAGAGGTGTTGAAATTAATCAAATAATCGATGCATCGAATCGTGGACATCGACGATGTTGCATCGATAATCAGCCGGGCCATAATTGATTATTTCTGTTTACAATTTAATGTATGCCTAACAACCTTTCTGTTTACATATTCTGTTATGTTTTGCACATTCAGGAAGTGCCATGTGCTCAGTGCTGTAGTTTTATCTATCCAATTTATTTAGTATTAGAGCACTGCAGAATGTTTTGTTTTTGAAGCTTGAAAAGCTATGAATTAAATATCCTATATGGCTTTAATAGAAAAATTTATTTGACGCATCGTGATGCAAATGAGGAAAAGGTTCCTTTATTGTCGTTTCTTAGCTTACTTACATTCATTAAAACAGAATATATTCTTTGCATTTAACCCATTCTATACATAGGAGCAGTCGCAGTGCCCGGGGACCAACTCTTGTTTCTTCCTTTTTGGTCTGGGGCACTGACAGCAGCACTAACCTAACATACATGTCCTTTTGGTGGGGACGAAACCCACGCAAAAACGGGGAGAACATCCAAGCTCCACACAGAAAGGCCATGTCCGCACCGGGGATCGAACCCAGTACTCAGCAGTGCCTGTTTTATGTGAGGCGACAGTGCTAAGCACACAATGAATGAGAGAATAAAAATTAAATGTTCAGATTTTTTCATGGCAGTTGCGTTCTAAAGCACAAATAATCCAAAGTCACTGGAACTTTGGGTCAAAACACAGTTTATTATTGGAAAAAGAGCAACCGATAAGCTAGCCACTATGGTTTAGTGGTAAAGCAAACTACCATCCAAATGCAAACCCAGTAAACTCTGTGCACTGCTCTGAGTGTTCATTGGTAAATATGAGTCACAGCTATAATATGTCCTACTTTCTACAGTGTGACTTGCATAATAATATTAAAATTTCAAGTAGACTATACTGACATACAGTTCTTTGCTCTGGAATCATTAGTAGCAGGTGAAATGTGGAAGTTATATTTGTAAAGTGTGGACATTAATGATTAATGGCCAATGATGAATCAAGCCTAACTTTGCACATAATTATACAGATGAAGATGGGTTGGAGCATACATACATTTAGTTTCTTACTTTTTGAATAACCTTGAACGCTGCAAGGAGAGTGTAATGATATGCCAACAACTGTCCGTGCTCCCTCACTGTGCCGGGCTATTGTGCCGGCCCTGGCAATGGTAGCATGTGATGTTGGGGCTAAAACCAGGTCAAGGCCACATCCACTTGAGTGCTCTGCTGGCCATCACTGTTGTTGTCAGACTGCTACAGTCTATGCCTTCGTCCATGGATTTCCATCTCCTACTCTTTCATAAGACAGTGCTCACTGCGTCAGAAAAGTGGCTGAAAGCACAAAAAAACATCTCTTCCCTGTCATGTCAGGGGCAGAGCTGGACAGAGAGCACATCAATGCAGACCCTTAGCTCATCCATTTGTGGCCTGAACAGGAAGATCAGCAGAAAGGCCTTGAAGGTTATAACTGTGGATAAGAAAGGGATTTGCTGTGGGTCCATAGCAGCTGATACAAGCACTTTTGAGTTATTCTTTGGGCAGGGCCCTGGTCACTGAAGTGTGATGGAAGTTTTCAGCCATGGTACAGTATGTCTATATCACAGCTTTGATGTCATCATATATGTTGGATGCTAGGTTTTAATTCATTTTCATTGCTTACCTGCATTACTCTGAGAAAAGAGTACTTGTATCTGAAATACAGCTTGAGCTCAAATTACTGTAAAAACAGCCTGTTTAAGTGCACTGCTTTTATAGCCCAAATGAAGAATTGTATAAAAAATAACTTAAGAACTTTCAGACATGCCAAAGCCAGTCAGAACATGAATGATTTGTTTTACAATTCATTTGTTAATAGCTAAGTGGGATTCTTATCTAGCAGTTCCTTCATTCTTGATCAAATTTCTACCATTGTTGTGTTTTTATTTCATCAGTGTAAATGCTGGCCTGGCTTCCACCTAAAGGATGATGGGAAGACGTGTGTAGATGTTGATGAATGCTCCGCTACCCTTCCTTGTAGCCAGCGCTGCATCAACACTTATGGCTCCTACAAGTGCCTGTGTGTGGATGGCTACGAAGCCTTGGAGCGCAACCCCAATACATGCAAGGCTCTGTCAGGTCAGCCTGACTTTTCATCTCTCCACTTGCAATTTCAGTTGTGTAACTGTTAGGTCCCAGCGGTCTTCTAACGCTGCATGCTCCTTATTTCAGCTGAAGAGCCTTTTCTCATTATGGCGGACCACCATGAGATCCGGAAGCTAAGTGTGGATGGCTCAAATTACACCATCTTGAAACAGGTAAGCGATATCTACATCACCACCGTTGGGCCTGTAGGGGCATTTTACACCATTATCACATTGTGTAGACTGCTAAGAGGCAAGATAGTGACAATCAAATTACCATCTTGTCCTCTTTTTGTGTTTCATTGAAAATCTCCCCTTCCTCTTGTACACAGTCTGTCAGTTATATATTGAGGACGTATGTGTTTAAATTGCTGTTTTTAGTAACAGTGTAATTATGTCTGCTAAATGTGTGGAGTAAACAGCAGAGAGAATCAAAGATATCTGATACCTTATTGAATAGTGAATCAGTGTTTCCCACATAGACTGATTCGTGGCGGTGCACCGCACTATCAACACCTGCCGCCGCACATTGCGTTTTGTTATACTTTTTTTTTTTTTAAAGCTATTTAAAACACGCATCTTATTCGTTTACAGTCGCATTTCCTTTCCCTGCTCTCCTCCGTCTCTCTGTCACTTGCGTCTCGCTCACATACACACACACAGCCCCTCCCCCCGTGCACACAGCGTCTGTCTCTATGACAGGAGAAACAGGAGAAGACGGCTGGCGAAATTCACAAGTTCACGAAAGGTTGGTATCTCGTGAACACCTTTACACAATCACACATTAAAAAGTGCTATAAAAATACTTTATATTCTGAATACAATGTTGTCAGTAGGGTATTGGCAAGAATCTGGCAATACGATACGTATCACGATATATGGGTTACGATTCAATATATTGCAATATATTTCGATACTGTGCGTAAGGCAATATATTGGGATTTTTTTAAAGTATAATTTTAGAAAAACTAATATTTAAAAATAGACATGATGTTCATAGAAGTCAAAGAAGTTTACTTTAGGTAAACAATTCAGTACACAGAAATCAAACTGCCAGTTTAGGATTGTGGTTCACAGGTTCTTAGTCAGCAAATTTTTATATGCTAAAGTCAGCCAAAGTTCAGCCATACCTACATTGTTAGCTTCTAGCAAAAGGTCAGGCACTGTTAGGTGAGGACACTAGTGGTGTGTCTCAGCATAGCCATCTAGTGGTAGGGAGTTTAAACACAACATAAACGTGAACCACTGTCTTACATGAATATTTTTGAACATTTAAAAAAAAAAAAACTTTATTTCCTTTTTGAAAATCGATACAGTATTGCAAAATAAAATATCACGATACTCAAGTGTATCGGTTTTTTTCTTACACCCCTAGTTGTCAGTGTGTTAATGTTGGAGTCCCGACCCGACTCTTAGCAAACAAGCGATTGCGCCTGCTTTAGAAAGTTAACTAGTCGCAAGTTTGCGGTAAAATGCAGTTGGGTTGTCGAGGTGAA
Organism: Sander vitreus; assembly: GCF_031162955.1. Taxonomy (NCBI): domain Eukaryota; kingdom Metazoa; phylum Chordata; class Actinopteri; order Perciformes; family Percidae; genus Sander; species Sander vitreus. The sequence goes on along the minus strand of NW_027595550.1, from coordinate 24,070 downwards.
AACACTATATGTAGCAGCTGTGAATCAAATAAACTTATTATAAATAATTTTTTTTTTTTACTCTTACACTGAAAAATGCACGTGTTTAGGATGAGGACCAGCCTGAACCGGAGGTATCAGTCTGAAACAGAGCTGAACAGTCCGACCAGTGTAATTAGTTATGTTATTAATTTGTTTACATATTTTCAGGCTTCAACTAGTGCTGCTCAATCATAAATACAGGGTCAGGGAGAGAGATAGATACCTTAGGCATTGAAGAAAGAATAGGAGAGGAGGACAGCATCCAACAGTGTGTCCTTCTTAGTTTTTAATTATATGAAAAGAAGTATCCCGGTCTGGAACGGGGCGACCGACCGATCCCCCCTCCCGCCACAAATTGCCTTCTAATCTGTGGGAAACACTGACAGTGAATGCAATGTTTTGATTTGCAAAAATGGTGGACAATAACGTTGAGACAGAACGGGTATTTGCTACTGTATAATGTCCTAGGTTAAAGTTTTGATGTGATAGAAATACAAAATGTACTTCAGATTTTGATAAAGATACACTAATGTTAAAAAGTTTGCTGTCTGCTTTAAATCAACCAATGTGCTCCAATCTACTTACCCTCTAACATTGCTACCCTTGATCTGAAAAGCAACGGATTCAGCTGCATGGTCTTGAAAGATGCATAGCAAACCTTTTTTTTACTGAAAATTATGTAATACCTCAATTACTCGGCAAAAAATAATCTGTGCGTAATTGATTGTGCTCCTCAGCCTCAGGGAGTTATTTCCACAAGCCAGATTTGTGATTATACCTGAAAATGTCGCACAACCTCTGTAAGTTATTGTTCTGTTTAAATGAGATGTCCACTGTCCATTATTATTTCCCAACCCCCACTGCATGGGCACAGGGAACTGGCCATTCTGATTGGCAGAGAGCAAAATCACCCTATAGAGGATCCCATGGAATTTCATGAAAAACAATCATTCCTAGGTCTCATCACAGCTGCTCTGGGCAATGCTTGAATCTGACTGTTGATTATCACAAATGGTTGGCTGTGATTTACTGTAAATCAACCTTGGGCTATCCTACAACCTCCTCTCACAGTCATATTAACCTCAACCCTCCATGTCTGTATCGGAGTTCTCATAGGCCACAACTCGCTTTATTCACTGCATGTTAGCGTTAATGGACGCTAGAGAGGGAAATATGCACATGGCTTTACTAAGTGGTGGTGGATACTTTACTGACCTCATATCACTTTACCACACCACTACATACCCTGTTCAGATTATATGTTCATGATATTATGGAGATTTCAAATGAGCCAATTCTTTTCCTGATATATTGCTTTTGCTGTTAGCATTAATGTGTCTTCCCACCGCAAACGCAAGTAACTCACCATATGATTGTATCACTTCAACACATTGTTTAAACCCATCCAATGTTTTAGAGCTGCTCTGTTCTAATACTTAGTGTTACTTTTTCTCTGTGGTTAATTAGAGCTGGCTCTGGCTTTTATACAGTGGGAAACACATTAACCTGGGATAACATTTTGCATTAAGTAAGTTAGGTTTTAAGTGCAATCAGTGAATTCAGGTTACAAAATGTAAATTAGCAGCTGTAGTGTTGAGAAATTACTTTATATCGATACATTTTAGCATGTTGCCACCAAGTTAGATTAGCTGTTACTATATAAATGACTTTAAAGTCTTTTTAAAAGTGGACTTCATTTCAATTTAAAGCTTGGGTTGGTAGCCTGGACTGCATCCACCGGCGTAAGGTTTTACTCTCAGACGTCTTATTTTAGAAAGAAAAGTTGTTGAATGTGAGGAACAGGAAATCAATGGCATGTTGACAGTGATGTTGATATGAGCACTGTAAAAACCTGTATGCAGACACTTTTATACTGTTTATAGTTTTTTTTTTGGTTATTATTTTAAATTCATATTAGTTTTTCAGACTATTGTTACATGCTTGTGATTCATTTTGTAGTTGGTTGGTTTCTATACGGTCTACTGGGAAAATGAATGGGAGACCTATTTCCGGATAGAGACGCTGATAAAAGGGGCATGCGGGTTTGATTGCTATAGCTGATGTTTGGAGTGGAGAAGGGTTCCCCCAGGACACTTTGCTGCCTGTCTGTGAGGGTGTTGATGATCTGATGAAGATGTCTCATTTCGCCTGTCAGATTATCTGACACCTTTTGTCGGCACCCACAGTGCGAGACAGCAGGGTGGGGGCACTTGTTTTGTGAGCGGCTCTCTGTCTGACTGACAGTGGGGTTCTGTGAGCATGACAGAGTAGCTTTGATAGGGCTTCCACTACACAGAGCATTTGGAGACTCCACTGGCTCTTGAAATGCTTGGTATAGCTGGCTAAAGCATTAGAACCTATGGGAAAACCACCTAAATCAATATTGCTTGTACAGTAAGTATCACATCACACACAGATACTGTAGAAGTTGGGCTTGTTTTTTAGTTTTTTTTCTCATCCTGTTCGTTATTGAATAAAATAGGAGCATATACAGTATGTCAGAAGCGCATGAGACGGATGACCGAAAAATGTGGCTGAAGTTGTTGGGTTTTTATCAATCTATGCATTAACAGTATTTGGGTTCTGCAAATTACAATCAACAACATTTGCTAGTAAAATGCATCATGGGTATGCTGTAAAGAAGGAATTAACAATGATTCTATAGACCTGCATATTATCGTCATAAAACTGTGTGACATTTGATAATTAATGTGTATTCTATACAGCTTTGTTACATTATGTGTCATTTAGCTGATGCTTTTATCCAAAGCAACTTACAATTGCTACATATGTCAGAGGTCACACGGTTCTAGAGCAACTAGGGGTTAAGTGTCTTGCTCATGGACACATTGGTTGTGATGTATCGCAGTGGGAATCAAACCTAGGTTTCCCACACCAAAGGCATGTGTCATATCCACTACACCATCACCACCTCACCGTTTCATTGCTGCCAATGAAAGTGGCTTCTAATATATTTTCATCCTCACAGGGAACTCAAGAGTCCTTAGTTTTCATTAAAAGTAAAACAAATAATGATATACCTGTGTGTTCTCTCTCTCTCTCTCTCTCTCTCTCTCTCTCCCTCCCTCTCCCTCCCCAGGGCCTCAACAACATCATCCACATAGACTTTGACTACAAGAAGGAATTTATCTATTGGGTGGACTCAACCAGGCCAAGTGGTCGAAAGATCAACAGAATGCGCTTCAATGGAAGTGACCTCAAGGTACCAAAGGATTAAGTTGCTGGGAATGCCTGCCATACGGTGCCTTGTGCCACTTTACCCAAAATCCATTAGCTTTACTTTGTCTGGTCCCTGTTTAGCTTGTATTCGTTGATTTTGCCTTGCTCTATCCAGATGCATTTTCTTTTACTAATATATTTGAATTATCAAGATGCGTTATTTTGTGAAGATGCGTCATCTGTTTGAGTTCAGAAGACCAAGTATGTTGCTTAAGTGGCTCATTATCACTGCTCAGTTAAAGATGGGCGCCCCTTATCCTTTTATATAGTCAACATAATGGATTTGTTCTGTTGGCAGCCAACTGCCTGTTAGCTTAACAAGAATAAGGGTGTGTTAGTGATAACAGGAATATCATCAATGGCTTTTACATAAATGTAATAAGTTGAATGACAAAATGGTGCATTCTTGTGTAATCACCAAGGTTGGTCTGGGTCATGGGATCGTTGCACAGACACTGGGGACACCGGGACGTCAGCAGAACACCTGCTGGGTTCCCATCCCACATCTCATTAGCATTGGTGTGTGTGGGGGGGTTTAGGCTCATTCAGCTCAATTACTCCCACAGTTTCTGTTTAAGCCACTGCCACAGCTTAGCGAGAGGACCAACTGTCTGAGACACAGATCAGGAAGCTTCTCACATTGGGTTAATTAAAAGAGCCACTGCTATACAGGGCTACTGATATAAGCTTACAATATGAGGACAAAAAAGTTAGGAGTTTCATCTGAAAGGCAGACATTAATTGAATTATATGGTTTAAGTAAAACAATGTAGGTTAATTATAGATGTTATCATTTATTTTGTTTATTTAAACAATTCTCAAGAGTAAATTTATGTTGCACTGCCCTATGTGGGTTGACACTTGTAGTTTGCATTTGATAGCTGAAAGAAAACAACCACTGTGACATTAATGATTGATTTCATCCCATAAAGTGAGATGCAGCAGCAGTTTTCTGTCGTATGTAATTGGGTTTACCTTCAACATCCAAAGGTTAATTGATTTGTGTTCAATCCCTGGTTGGTCGCTAAGCTATCATTGTTGAAAAAGTCAGTGTGACATGTCGCTATAGTGACCAAAAAAAAGGGCAGAAGATTTGTGAGACAGCTTTCAACGACTGCATATATCAATCATACTCTGAATTAATCTGCTCTTCATGAGCCACATCCAAATGTTGACATTACTCACAAGTTTACCTTCAATACCACGTGAAAAAAAAAGCTTTTGATCAATAGTGAGGTATTATGGATAAAGTCCACCAGAAGGACTTTTTGCAGTGAGTAACTCCTTTTTGCCCGAGGAGACAGATGGAAAATACTGCACAATGAGTGACACTTTATTGACAGGTGAAAGCTCAGTTTTGTCCAAATTGCGGCTTAGGGGACAGCCTAGCCTTTTGCCAAGACTATATATTTTCTTGCAAATGATGACATTGTGTTCTTTAATAACAGATTGCACGGGTGCTGGCTTTTTTTTTTTTTTTATAAAGGGGTGTTTAAAAGGTATTGGTTTTATCTGCCAGCTGCCACAATGGTTGCTTATTCTGAACAACTGCTTTTTCAGACTCAAAAGGCTTGACTGTCTTGGGGATATTGATGGAGTTCCCAGATTGTTTCTAGATTTTGTTTACATCAGTTAAATACTTTCACTTATATTTTGGATTAACAGAAATGTCTGTCAAAGGTACATAGGATACACTGTAAATCTACAGAATTTTCCGTTTTTGGGTTAACAGAAATGTCCGTACACTTAACGGAAAAGGTACTGTTAATTTTCTGCCAGGACATATTCGTTTTTTCATAAGATTATTTTCTTACAGTGGACCTGACAGAGGAAGTCCCCTCCTTTCTCCATGCTCTTGTGCTTGTCAGTATTGCAACAATGCTAAGCTAACCTGGGCTCGTTGAACAACAAAACAACTTTACATTCATCCGTGGAAGAATTTAGAGCAATAGACAAACCTTCATACTGAAACTGATATTTCTCCTCTTGCTTTACTAGGTAGTCCACAAAACAGCAGTGCCCAGTGCTTTAGCAGTGGATTGGATAGGAAAGAATCTGTACTGGTGCGATGCAGAAAGGAAAACACTGGAAGTGTCCAAAGCCAATGGCCTCTATCCTACTGTCCTGATCAGTTCTAGCCTCAAGAACCCCATGGATCTAGCTCTGGACCCCCAGACAGGGTAAGCATATTATCAAGGATTGGTTTCACAGCTTGAGGGAGAAGAGGGATAGATTTACTATTTGCAGATGGCTGGAAACTGTTAGATCCAGCTCGCGTATTGGCTCTCATTTTGTGTCGGTGCAAATTTGATCCCTATCACGTTTTTGTCTGCTGTAGCACATCACTCTTTACTTCTGACTAGGTACGTGTTCTGGGTAGACTGCTGTGACCCACCTCACATTGGACGTATTGGCATGGATGGCCGAGGGCAAACGGTTATCATTGACTCAGAGATCTATAGCCCCACTGCTCTCACTATCGATTACACCAACAAGAGGCTCTACTGGGCAGACGACAACCACATCCTGCTTGCCAACATGGATGGCACCCAAAGACGCAAAGGTGAGACTAAGGTGTTGTCCTTGTTAATGGAGTAGTTGGACATTTGGGGGAAGTACACTTTGATACCATGCCATATATGTCTGTTAAATGTAAGGCTGCACAAAAACTAGCTGTACTTGTTCTAGATCTGATTATAAATTGTGTTGTAGATTTTAAACTCTCTCATGCATATTTAGACCCTAAGGTTGAATAACTTAGATGTGGTTGTGTTAATATATATAAATATATGTATTCTACTGAAAACTTTTTTTTAAATTGTGGTATAAGGGTATTAGAAATGCTATAAAACATCAAATAATCAGTTAACCTGATAAATGGTCAGTTGTGGGTGTGACGAATTGCTATATTTCATTTTAAAAACAATTTAATTGAAGCTTGTAATGGCCATTTGTCCCTCTCCAGTGTCCTATGATCACATCCAAGGGGTAATGGCTCTGACTTTGTTTGAGGACTTTGTCTATTGGACGGATGGCAAGTCCAAATCACTACGACGTGCTCACAAGACAACTGGCGCTCAAGGGATGGAGCTCCTCAACTCCTGGCAAGCCATCAAATCCATCAAGGTCTACCACTCCCTGCGCCAGCCTGAAGGTATGAAATCCATCTGGCACTCATGTTCTTTCTATCCTCCCATGCAGAGCAGTTGTTACGGGCCTTCTTTATAGTTTCAAGAAGGAAATGTTTGTGTTACACAGTTTTAACTCAGTTATGTGCTTGTTTCCTTCTGTACAGTACCTAAGCACCAGTGTCAGATTGCAAACGGAGGATGCAGCCACCTGTGTCTTCTGTCTCCCGGTGGGGAACACAAATGTGCCTGTCCCACAAATTTTTACTTGGCTGCTGACAATAAAACATGCCTCTCCAACTGCACCTCCAGTCAGGTTAGCCATCTCCCCTCCCACTTCTTAGTTTAGTTTGACCATGCTATTGCTTTTCTATCAGTACTTTTTCCCCTCAGGGCAAAGTGCTTTACTCTCATACTGTATGCTTTCCTTTTCTGACATGTACTGTAGGGCCTAGAACATGGTTGTGTATTGATTTTGAACTTTGGCTTTGAAGAATGTTGAAGCTTAAATGGAGAGTCACATAGCCAATTCCCTATGTAGACTTCAAATTCGGTGTGTTTTTTCTACATTTGTCTGTGGTACTAATAGTTTCGCTGCGGGACAGATGAGTGTATCCCTTTCTGGTGGAAGTGTGACACGGTGGATGACTGTGGGGATGGATCAGATGAACCTACCGACTGCCGTGAGTGCCATGTTATTTAAAGGTTGGCTTTAAAATAGTACTACTGTAAACCAGAACAATCTAACTCCTATTCTGGTGAGCTTTAAGGGGGTATTAAAATTATATTCTGTGTTTCTGTCTTTGCTGTTCAATGTAATGTGTGTTGTTGTTGTTGTTGTTGTTTAAATGTTCAGCATTTAAAGGCATTTACACAATACCCTGTACTGATTAATATGTTCGCTCTACCCTGACATTTATTTATGATTTCCTTTCCAACAGCGGAATTCAAATGTCAGCCTGGGCGTTTTCAGTGTGGCACTGGCCTTTGTGCTCTTCCGCCATTCATCTGTGATGGAGAGAACGACTGTGGTGACAACTCGGATGAAGCTAACTGTGGTAAGGATGGAACATCTAAGAGGTTCTTTTTGACGTTTTGGCATTTATTCCTGTGCTGTTTTCTGCAATTGCCAGAAACTTACTTACTTACTTAGAGAATCTATTAAACTGTGTGTCCATTGATGTCACGTCTTTTTTTCATTTTCTGCCGATGGTACTATTTTGTGCTAAAACAATTTGTCGATGAATAAATTAAGTGATCACCAGAAAATGAATCAAGACCGTTTTTTTTTTTTATAATTACCGGTAATTGTTTGAATAATTTATCACGCAAAATTAAGTAAATGCCACTTTGGGAACATTGTGGGCATCACATATTCACATTTTGTTAACAAATAGTCTGGATTAATTGGAAAAATAGTTGATAAAGTAGATTATCCAATAATGAGTATAGTAAATAGCGAAAGGACTAATCCTGTTTTCTTTATGTGTATCCACTTCTGTTTATTTAATACAAACTGCAAATGTAAAATGCTTCATTAGCAGACAGTGTGTGTTTACAAAACATGTAACAATAAATATAAGAGTATTCAGAAACTGGCTGTATTGTAGGGTAAATCACTACCAGTCGGTAGTCGTAGTTTAGATGCTGAGCTTTGTCTGGGCTCCCAGCATTTCTTATTGATGCAACCTCCCGTTTTCTCTTTCAGAGACATACATCTGTCTGTCAGGCCAATTCAAGTGCAACAGGAAACAGAAATGCATCCCTCTTAACCTGCGCTGCAACGGTCAGGACGACTGTGGAGATGGAGAGGATGAGACAGACTGCCGTAAGACACCACTTTATTACGTCAAGACTCATTGTCTTAGACATTGCTTTGAGCTTTTAGACCGGGTAGTCTGCCTTCACATCGCAGCAAATGCCTCAATTGTTTAAGGTTTTTGATATTTTTGTTTAAAAGTATAATCTAGTGGATTCAAATAAATCACCCTTCTTGTCTTTTTTTGACATGTTTGATTTATTGAAGTGCTATGACACACTATATGAAGCCATTAACATTACATAGTCTCCATTAGATATTCCAAAGGCAGCCCTTGTTATGGCCTGTTCCTCAGAAAATGGATTAGTTGTGGAATCACACAGAGGATAAGAACAGATTTTCTCTGCTATGATGTAACTCATCAGAATATCACACCCCCATTCAAGTATTTCAGACTGCTACATTTGTCTTGCATGTGATTGCAAGAGGGGTCAGAGTGGAGGGGAGAGGATGCAAGAAAGTAAGGAAGAGAAAGAGCGACTTTAAAAAAAGGCTTTCATTAGTGGGAAGCTAATTACTTCACCCCTTCTTAGACTTCCACAATGATTGGATGTGGTTTTGAATGCACTTTTGTAATGAGCATTGCACCACGTAAATTAAAATGTGATCTGAAACAATGTGAGGTTTTATAACAAGCAACTGCTTGCTATAATTATACACTAAAAAGGTATGCAAGTGTTTTGAAAAAAAATGAATGGCCGCCTCACTGGTTCGTATATCACTGTAGTTTTCACTCAGATTACTCAGGTTATTTCTACAAAACCAAACACACTGCCGGTCACTCTGCCTACAGCTGAAAGCACCTGCTCTCCAGACCAGTTCCAGTGCAAGGCTTCCATGCATTGCATCTCCAAACTTTGGGTTTGTGATGAGGACCCTGACTGCGCAGACGGGTCAGACGAGGCTAATTGCGGTGAGTTGTGGAAACCCACTTAACCATAAATCACACTACTTCCCTTATTTTTCAGTTAAAGGGGGAGGGTCTGACTTAATCTGAATTCATTTTACACTTGGCTTCACTCTGGTCTGACTCAGTTCTTGTACGTGTTATCTATCTTAACGCCTATCTGATGATGTGCTGAGGGAGAATTCTATGAAGGACTGCTGTCGCTTTCTTCAGTAAGAGCTCAGCATTATAATCCCAGTTTGCCTGGCATTTTCAGCTGCTGAGTGACCTCACTAACAAAATCCATTATTACTAGGGCAGAGGCACCTTGGGAACTTTTTATTCCTCAATAAAAAAAACTTTCAGTTCTATCCACCAGGATTATATTTGCTTGACATGCCTTTGTATTGCCTCATATATTTTGTGTGTGTGTTTTATTTTCTGTTTTTCTGTGTTTTTATTTTTATTTATTTTGTTTTTCTCTTCCCTGTTGTGTGATGTGTTCCCCCTTGGTGTTTCTATTGAAGGTTAATATGGGGGGGGGGGGGTCTTTACGGTAAAGAATGTAATGCGTTTTGCACTTGACACTAAGAACAGTACATCAATAAAGTAATTAAAAAAATACATGCCTTTGTAAAGAGACAGAATTCTCCAGTCAGGACAACTCCACAAAAATACAGAGCTCTTACTAAGAAGCAGTTGGACCAAATTTCCCTTTCAAAGAGATCAAATATAACTTCGGACACAAAGTCCGTCATGATGTACAGTGTCTTTTTTTTATTATCATTTTTTATTAATTATCTTATTGTGAAAATAGTTGCACAATGGGACTTTCAAAACATATGTATGCCCGCACTGGCATGGCACAAATCACCCCCGGTGTCGGTGTGAGTCTGGAGTAAATGTTTATCCCACTTTGTGTAGTTCACTGATGTTTGACTTTAGCCCCTCAAAATGTATTATTTGTCAGTGTCATCTGATAATTCATCACCTAAAAAGTTCCACTTCAGAGCACTTAAAAGAGATAATACTGCTTCATAGCTATTTTATTTTCCCTTTGAACAACCTCAGACTGTTTAAAGAAGTTGTGCTTGTTAGCACCGTAATGAGCTCTGACTGAGCAGGAAAATATAGCTTTTTTTCCCCCATGCCACATCTTTTATATGCTGTTAGTGACTGAGCTGCTTCCTAATGAATTGCTGCCTCGTGTCCTCCGCTGCTGCTCTCAGCTTTCCTTCCTGATTCTCTCCTCCTGCTGTCATGTTGGAAAGAGATCCAGGCAGAATCTGCCACCCTCCCCTTTTGACGCATCTCTTCCCTAACTGATAACAGCGTTACCTCGGCTATTATCCCTGATGATGTCTGCACTGAAATGACTTGTTAAAATCAAGCTCTGTTTGACTTTGAAAAGCCATTCTAAGGAAGTATTGCTGGAGCAAATATCAAAGCATCTGTTCTTTTTGAAATGCATGCAGATATTTTGGATAATTCTAACTCTGGAAGAATATTTAACACTGGAATGCCCGATTCAAGACTGAAATACTTCCATCTATAATTTTTCTCACAACAGAAAGCCCCTGTTGACACACACACACACACACAGACATAAACACACACACACACACACACACACACACACACACACAGACATAAACACACACACACACACACAGACATAAACACACACACACATACACACACACACACACTAACACACACACACACACACACACACACACACACACACAAACACACACACACATACACACATACACACACTAACACACACACACACACACACACACACACACACACACAATACATTCCAGTTAAACAGCATACAGCAAACAAATAGATTCAAAACACAGTTCGATTCTTAAATGCATATTTATTGAATTGTGTCATTGAAACTGTGTAGACCTCCAGACTTCTGAATTGCTACCCACATCTTTGAATTCATTTGTCTGATTACCAGGCTTGGTATTTTGAGTAGAAGCATTACGTCAGTCTTAACACAAGTGTTTAATCCAACTTTGACTTTGACTTTAAGTTTAGATGTTAAAGGTGTCCACTATTTTCACACCTTACTTTTTTTGTTTTTCTATATTAAAAAGTTTTCTGAGCTGTTTCTTTCCACACACTGAAACAAAAACAGTGTGGGTGCGGTATAGCAAAGCCAAAATCAAATGCTTCATCATTTGTTGTGTTGTGAAATTCTCTTGGATGTTTTCTTGAAGATATTTTGCCAACTGCCTGTCACAAATTCTGTTGAGGATGATTGGTAGCACAGTCAGGTATTTCATCTTATGGTGTGTTAGCCTCTGGAGTGCACAGTGTGTTTTGAACTCAGTGTCAGACTAGCTTGGAGAAACCCTGAGGAAACGAGGATTACACGTAGAAAATATGATAGCTAGCACACAATTAATATTCATGCTCTTTGAAGCCATTTTCATCTTCATGTTTGTTTGCTCCTGATGAAAAAGATGAAAAGACCTGCGGACCTCATGAATTCCGCTGCGAGAATAACAACTGCATCCCAGACCACTGGAGGTGTGACAGCCAGAATGACTGTGGAGACAACTCAGATGAGAAGAACTGCAGTGAGTACCTGGCTCCTTCACTTTCTGGCAGCTTAGTTTGTTCGTGTATATACACTGCTGACGTTCTGCACGCACTTAGGCAGTGAAGAATTGGACTTCTCTGAAGATGCCGGAGTTCCCCTCTTCCTATCACTATAACCACCCTACCACCTCTCTCTCTCTCTCTCTTTCTTTCTTTCTTTCTTTCTTTCTTTCTTTCTTTCTTTCTTTCTTTCTTTCGCTTGCACGCACGCACGCACGCACGCACGCACGCACCTTTGTATCTGTCCACCCTGGGTAATGTTTCCCAATATCGACTCAGCAGGCTCAACTCTCCTTAAAGCATACTCTTGTTATCCGTGCTGTTTCTCTGAGAATACTATGAGGCTCAGACTCCTGAGCTCTTATGATCCCTTCTCTGTAATTTACCAAGCTCATATTCCCTTTTGTTCAGATATTCATCTTCACTTTTAGAGGAAAACCTTTATTTACTCATGAAACGATACTGGTAACCCACCTTGTAAAATTCCATATTTTGTGTGTGTGTGTGTGTGTGTGTAATTGTTTGCCTGTACAGTACGTCATATGAGTAAGTGCATGCCTTCCGTGTGTTTTTGTTGAGTGTGCATCATTTATGTGATTGATAATATGCTTATTCCTTATACCTATTAATGACTCTTAAAATGCAAATAAAAGCCAGTGTGTGCCATGTGTTGGATGGCAAAGAATTAAACAGGTGGACAGTGGAGAGGCTGCAAATCAGATTTTGCTGCAATGCCTGCTGGGAGTCTCTGTTGCAGCACAACTCATAACACACACCCTGTGTCAGCTAACAGTCCATGATTACAAGGGGAGGGTCCCAGACATTGGTTCTGATGCAGCTGTTTAGCTGCGCCCTAATATTGTCCTCAGGGACAGATTTGCATTAAATGGCACACAAAAACTTTTTGGCTTCAGAAAGTATGTTGCCCCCTCCATTGTGAGAGCAGCAATGAATGTGCTTTACATCTTGATCAGCTTTGCCAGTTTCTCCACTTGTAATACAAAATTACTGTAATTAGCTAAAACGATGGTTTGTCAACACGGAACATTTGGCCGATAACTTCATCGGGGGGATGTAATGTTTATGTATAATGCTGCAATAAAGAATCAGTTTGGCATAATTATGTATTTGTTTTTCTCGACTTAGAGCCAGTCACCTGCAACCACAAGGACTTTGCCTGCGCTAACGGAGACTGCATCTCGTCCCGATTCCGCTGTGATGGAGACTATGACTGCCTGGATAATTCAGATGAGGCCAGTGTTTGAGATATGTGTACCAATTACTTATAAATTAAAGAGGAAGGTAAACCCACATGAGGGCTGCTAATGAGGCACAGATATTAGCAAGACACTACATTAAAGGAGAATTCCAGCCAATTTTTACGTTAATCTTGATTGCTATAGCTACGCGAGTACTTTCGATAGAAAAATCCCCGACCCGAATCAGTGCAGGTAACACAGAGAAGCTGCAGCTACGTACTACAAGTGTCCCCTGAGCTAAAACGGCAGTGGTCGGGGCAGGTTTTAGAGTGCCTTTGTGCCTCTTAACAGACACAAAATGCAATTAATATGTCTGTGCCACATGAACAGGGCCCTTACGTGTCAACAAGATGCGTTTTCAACTCAGACATTGTTTAAATTCACCTACCCTGGTCCTTGTATCGATCCTGCCGGTAGCTAGCTTGCCCTACTAGCTGATAGCCGTTAGCTGCTAGCTGTCGTCCAGTGAGTGTATTCAGACAGGCTTCTGTAATAATCATCCCAATAACAATCCACGGAGCGGTGGTGGTGTGGCTATGTCCTCCAGAGGACAGGTCATATCACGTCTTGTAGTGTATTCCCCCCTAAAATAAACAGTAGTGCGGTAGTAGCTGTTAGCTGCTAGCTGCCCTCTGGTGAGTGTGTACAGCCAGATAGCCGTTAGCCGTTAGCCGTTAGCTGCTAGCTGCCGTCCGGTGAGTGTATTCAGCCAGGCTTTTGTGATAATCATCCCAATAGCGGCGGTGGTGTGGCTATGTCCTCCAGTTACTGAAGGCTAGCTTTAGCTTGCGTTTGGAGCATCAAGTTAATCTGCCTGTTTCCCCTCTGTCTGTCTCGTTCTTTCCAACTCTTGTGAGGCTAGTTCTTCGTCTGTATACTCGGGTTCAAATAAATAAGGACGACCATCAAACTCAAAAGGCTCTTCCGTGTGTTGTATATCTGCTATATTCTCCATAGTTACGTTACTCCAAGCTTCTTCCCTCATAAACAACTCCGCTCTTCACACACTACGCTCCAATCTGCACACTACTGTTTACCTTTTCCTGCTACAACTGAATTCCCAGGAGACAGCGCGATGCTACAGCTAAGCTTCAGTAACACTATTACTGTGCAAGCCACAGACATCGTTTATCTCGTTTCCATGTAGTTACATAGTCACTGATATGGTCATAACCACTACAGTGCTCAATTACCTATTTTGAGGGGGAAATAATCTAAACCTTTCGCTGCGAAGGCATGATCTGTCTTATGCAGGACATCCACCAGACCACCGGGCACTCCGTGGATTTTTATTGGGATGATTATCACAGAAGCCTAGCTGAATACACTCATGGACGGCAGCTAGCAGCTAACGGCTAACAGCTATCTGGCTGTACACACTCACCGGAGGGCAGCTAGCAGCTAACAGCTACTACCGCAGTACTGTTTATTTTAGGGGGGAATACACTTCAAGACGTGACATGACCTGTCCTCTGGAGGACACCACCGCCGCTCTATGGCTTGTTATTGGGATGATTATCACAGAAGCCTGTCTGAATACACTCACCAGACGGCAGCTAGCAGCTAATGGCTAACGGCTATCAGCTAGCAGGGCAAGCTAGCTACCAGCAGGATCGAGACAGGGACCAGGGTAGGTGAATTTAAACAATGTCTGAGTTGAAAACGCATCTTGTTGACACATAAGGGCCCTGTTCGTGTGGCACAGACATATTAATTGCATTTTGTGTCTGTTAAGAGGCACAAAGGCACTCTAAAACTTGCCCCGACCACTGCCGTTTTAGCTCAGGGGACGCTTGTAGTACGTAGCTGCAGCTTCTCCGTGTTACCTGCACTGATTCGGGTCGGGGGTTTTTCTATCGAAAGTACTCGGGTAGCTATAGCGATCAAGATTAACGTAAAAATTGGCCGGAATTCTCCTTTAAGAAAAAAATATTGCACACTTCAAAATGGCTCCAAAAGAAGAACCCTTTTAAGTCCAACATCAACATTTCAGACATTAAGCCTTTTCTGGCATACATTATTCCCTTTCGTCAATGTGAATAGAAATCATTCCAAGCACGTGGCTTATATCATCACGTAGTACCCAATTACTTACATTATTAGGCTGGCAATACTTGCTAATACGAAATTTACCAGTCGGTTTATATTAAAGGTAATATTGTAAAGAGACTTTCTAATTACAGTGTATACAGTCTACATTGCAGTATTTACTTATGGATACTGTGATTTAGTCTGTAGTTGATCTCTTGGAAATGTGTGTTAGTATCTGATCTTGCAGCCCAAGCACAGATTAGATATCCCAATTGGAAATTAAGATACAATTAGAAGGGTATGTTGCCACTTGCAAACAAAATAATCCCATTCTAGACAATTTATTGTGTTGATCCAAATCTACTTGTCATGGTCGCTATATTCCAACAATTCTGGGCAGAAAATATGTCTACTTTGTGATGAGTTATTTTACCTTCAAGTACATTAGTGCATGAAATACCTTGTGTTTATTTGCTTCTGAAAATTCTAATTCCCCATGCCTTTCAGTGAAACAAAGACTGCTTGTTTTGTTCATAAACATGCTTGAATATCTAAATTTGTGACGCTTCAAATTGCCATTGTAATTCTACGAAATTAACTGAAATGGGCCTTTATGTAGCATTGGACGGTGTAAACAGATTTTTGCAGGATCCATACAAAGAATGCTCAATCAGTGGTAAAGATTCAGTGCAATGTTTAATTCAAGGACAAAGGCTTGTTATTATGATTAATTATTCTTGTAATGTTGTTACGGCCACAGCAAACAAACACAACTTAGGCTAAATGTGACCGTCAACATATTGAATAACACCAAACCCGAGGATTAATTAAAGTAAATTAAAGTTTATTCACAACACATTAACTATGGTTGATTAAACCAAAACTATGGGAGTCTGGAGGTCTGGCCAAAAAGAACAAAAGAAGGGAAGAAGCCTGAGCCAACCCATCAAGTGCCGTCAGACCCAGAACCCCCTCTCAAAGCAATAAAACACAAAAGAAAGACAAAAGTAGGTAACCAAAGAAAAACGGCGATCCGGCTGCTTCAGTCTCTCCAGGACATTCCTGTCTCCCAGCCTCTTATATCCAGGGGCAGGGTCACCCTCAATCAGAGATCAGGAACACCTGAGATGAACGGAGAGGAAGAGAGAGCAGGGCGGGGAGCACATAACACCCCCACCCTAATTTAGTTTTTTTTTTCTTAATTTTTTTTTAAAGAAAAAATATACATCACCAACAATACAACGTGATTACAGACGTGACAATGCGTCAGCCACAACATTATCCCTGCCACGGATGTGCTTGACGTCTACATTGAAGGCTTGCATAAAAATACTCCAGCACATCAGCCTTTGGTTTGTGTTACGCATTGTCTGCAACAACACGAGAGGATTATGATCAGTAAAAACGGTGACGGGAACACCAGATGACCCAACATACACCTCAAAATGGTTTAAAGCCAGAACCATCACAAGGGCCTCTTTCTCGATCGTAGAGTACATGCGCTGATGACGATTGAATTTTTTGGAGCAGTAGGACACTGGATGTTCTCCATCAGCACTATCTTGGAGCAGAACAGCTCCCGTCCCCAATTCACTCGCATCAATTGCCAGTTTAAATGGCTGATCAAAATTAGGCGCCGCAAGCACAGGAGCATCAGTCATCAGGGCTGTTGAAAAGCATAGCTACATCTGTCAGACCACACAAATCAAACTTTTGGGCTAAGCAGGTCAGTTAATGGTGCAGCTACAGCTGAAAAGTTTTTACAGAACCCCCTGTAATATCCGGCCATCCCGAGGAAACATCTCAGGTCTCATCTGGAACCAGGAACTGGAAAAGCCAAAATCGACTCCACCTTGGACTGGACTGGACGCACTTCACCCCGGCCCACGATTCTTCCCAGATAGAACACAGTGGCTACCCCAAAGTCACACTTTGCCAGGTTAAGCGTCAGGTTCGCTTTGCTTAGCCGCTCAAAGACTTCCTCTAGTTGATGAATATGACTTTGCCAAGAATTTGAGTATATTATCAAGTCATCCAAATAAGCTTCACAGCCAGAGAGACCAGACAATACGGTATTAACCAGCCTCTGGAAGGTCACATTGCGCATCCGAAAGCCATCACTGTATATGGCAAAAAATCATCAGGTGTTACAAAAGTGGAAATCTCTTTAGCTCGGTCAGTTAGTGGAACTTGCCAGTACCCTTTTAGTAGATCAAGCTTAGTTACATATGAAGCACCGCCAACACGGTCAACACAATCCTCCACCCTAGGCAAAGGATAGCAATCAGGTTTTTGTCACGGCATTCACTTTTCGAAAATCTGTGCAAAAGCGGTCAGATTTGTCAACCTTCAAGCAGGGAGAACTCCACGAGCACAAACTGGGTTCAGCAATACCATGGTCAAGCATGTACTCAACCTATCTCTTAAAACGTCTACGCTCATCAGGATTAACACGATATGCATGTTGCTTAATCTGTGCTGAATCACCTACACCAATGTCATGTTGCAAGATAGTCATGCATGAAGGTACGTCCGAAAATAATGACCTATGTGACAAAATCAGGTCCACAGTATCAGTGTCAGGCAAGTGAGCTAAGTGAGAATCAAGCTTGTTTAACATTTCTGAGTTCTGTAACCTGCCTTGTACCACTGCTGTAGACGGAACAACAACATCCTCCTCATCCTCCACAGGGGTCAGAGCCACGGAAAGGAGAGCGGGTCAACACTTCCAGCACTGGACAGCGCTAACACACAAACAGGGACAGATTTAACCAGATTAACACTGGACAACTCAGCCGAGGGCATAACATTAGTAACAACTGCCGGACTAGATGTCACACTGTCTGGGCCAGGCCCAGCTTCACACTCATGGTACGGTATCAACATGTTAATGTGACACAACCTATTCCTACGACTCCGGTCTGGAGTAGCAATGCGGTAATCACGGTCACTTACTTTCTTCTGGACAAAATAGGGGCCACTATAGCGATCTTGCAGACTGGAACCAGGGATCGGTAATAAAACCAACACTTTATCACCTGCGGCGAAAAGTCAGCTCTCATATCATACCAGCCTTTCATTTTACTTTTTCATTTTATCTTTTGCTAACTCACAAGCACGGTGCAGCTTAAACCGAAAGCCACACACATAGTCCAACAAATTGTGGGTCTCAGCCTCACTCAGCCATTTCTCTTTTAACAGCTTCAATGGGACCACGCACAGTATGAGCAAAAACCAGGTCAGAGGGACTAAACCCTAAAGATTCCTGTACCACCTCTCTCACTGCAAACAACATAAAATGGACTCCATCATCCCAGTCTTTTTCAAGGTCCAAGCAGTATGCACGTAGCATTGATTTAAGTGTCTGATGGAATCGCTCCAGTGCGCCCTGCGACTCAGGATGGTACGCGCTCGAATGAACGTGACTTATTTCAAACTGCTCGAGAACCTGAGACATGAAGTTTGACCCTTGGTCAGTTTGAATAACTTTAGGCAACCCAAACACAGAGAAAAACTTAAACAAAGCTACGTACATAACAAATGTATTGCTCTGCACAGCATTTCATTTGTTATAAACTGTATAATACATTTCCATGCGAAGCAGTGAAACCCTAATTAAACCCTTTATTGTGTGTTTACCCACTGCCAACTTTCTGGGTCAGTGCAGGCAAATAGTTTCAGGAAAGTTGTCAATCAGCATTACAGTGGTTATTAAATTTAGTTATTCATAGTGTTCATCATGGAGTTGATTGGAGATTGGATGATGTCCACCCTGTTATTTTTGAACTGCCAATATTTACCTGAGCATGGTAGAACTATAATACATGGTTTAGTTTGTCCTGTTCTAAAACCGAAATAGTTTTGACTTTCCAGTGAGGGAAAAATGGCCCCACACCATCAACTGCCTCCACCAAAAGGTGTTACTCTATCGGTGCAGCAATCAGCATAGTGTGCTCCACGTCTTCTCCATACTTTGACCCTATGATCCAGGAAGAATCTGGACTCATCACTGAACATAACATTCCTGTGTCAAGTGACAAGTGTCAATAGCAACAGCAGAATAACCTCTTTGGCATTGGCAAAGAAGATTTGGCAAATTTTTCATGGGCGCAACTCACATACTCAGCGCTGCTGCTCATCCCACAAATGCATGTTCCTTACAAATGGGGCACCATTTGAAAGGGAACTAAACAGGTTTTCCAACGGTATAAGATTTATTGCCAAAAAGCATTGTTACCACAGAGAAATAATCTACCTAACACAAATTTCCTTACTTTTTGTGCTAAATTTATGTTTATATATATATATATATATGAAAATACAGGGCAGGGTCTCAGCAGATAGACATTGCCACACACTTCTAGTGGGCCATAAGTATGCGTATATGTATATATATATATATATATATATATATATATATATATGTATATATATATATATATATATATATATATATATATATATATATATATGTGTATGTGTGTATATATATGTATATATATGTATGTATATATATGTATAGTAGGAATGCGGCCATCATATACAGCTTACTAAACAGGCCTATTCTGGTGTGTTCTTCTGTTCCAACTGGCTGAATGTGTACCTAAACAAGTAGATAGATTTTTGGATTTGTAGTCCCGAACTGCATACTACAAAAATCTAACAGCAGTCTAAGCTACCATGAGCTAATTTTAGCTAACGTTAGCTAGCATGTCAAACGGGGCTAGTCAGTCTTTCAACAGCTCTGGGGATAGTAAATCAGCACGTAGGAGAATGTAAAGTCACACGTCAACTATAAAATAGCAAGGTGACCAGTAAAACTACAGCAGACGACTACCCTTGGCTAAAAATAACACTTTAAGATGCTTCTTCAGGTTGGAGGTGGAGTAATTTGGATGCTGAAAGGAAGTTGGTTGCTGGCAAGCAGAAGTTGCACTGCAGTGCACAGTTATATTTCATTCTCCCTTCTCTTTCTTTAATGTGAAATGCTGTTTGAATTTCCAAGATAGAAACGCATTCCTGCCCTGGCTCTGTTGTGCCGGTGTTCTGACGATCTATACTGCCTTGTCGAAAAATGCTACCGTAGCGCAAATCGATAGTAGAGTCTATCGAGTCGCGCTGCCCTATCGAAATGTGCTTTCTTATGTGTTCCCATTTCCAATTGTGCAGGCAGGCTGAATCCCATAGAGGTATAACTCTAACAGTATTGACATCTTATGTTTATTTGAGAATATTTTGATACTCCATTATATCTTTATTGAATATTTCAGTGGTAGCGTATTCTGATAGACAAATATACCCTATCAAATAATGCTCCCCCAACAGAATCATTATATATTGCACCACTACTCACTCCATGTGCACTGTCAGGAGATAAGGAGCATATTTTGATATTCTATTAAAACATTTATTATTACCACAAGTACAGTACAATGTGTTATTTCTATAATGTAAACTTAACAGTATCAACTGCATATCCGACCGCAAGGTTGGATAGATTTATGGGCGGGGAATCAGACCACGCTTGTGGGTCGTGCGTAACACATCTCGATAGGTAGCATAGATCGACAGAACACCGGTTTCGGCTCCATCTCTACCTCTATCAGTGATCACGCAAATAGCTAATTTTTTCATTTTCATATTGGGGCTTCTGGGAAATGTTGCGAGAGTGAATAAACCCGTGAATCAGAGAAGTATCGTCATGTAATCCATTGATTTCAACAATGTAACTGTATTCTAAATACCAACTATTTAAATTGTAACTGTAACGGAATACAGTTACTCATTTGTATGCTGAATACGTAACGCCGGTACATGTATTCCGTTACTCCCCAACACTGTATATATATATATATATATATATATATATATATATATATATATATATATATATATATATATATATATATATATGTGTGTATATATATATGTGTATATACATATGTATATGTATATATTAGGGCTGTCAGCGTTAACGCGTTAATCACGATGTGATTAAGGGCCGATGCGATTAATTTTTTTTAATCGCATTATGCCGGCATTTATTAATTCATTTTACAATTCACTCGGCTTTGCATTGTGCCTAACAGGCTACTATTTTGACCCTTTACAGCACCGTTACTTATCATCAAGCTGCCACTTCCTCGTAACACATCCTGCTCCTGCAGGCTGCAGGCATGATGGAGAATGACAGCAGCAATGGAATCCTGAATGGCGCTTTTTATTTGCCAAAACTCCCGGACGACTCAGTAGACAAGTCGAAAGCCATATGCACGTTGTGTAAAGCCGAATTAAAATATCACCGAAGCACGTCAAGCTTGAGCTACCACATACGGAGCTAAGCATAGTAGTACAGTTAACGTTGATGCTAGCCACTAGCATGCTACCCACTCAGGCAAAGCAGTATTTTGGGGAGTGCTACTTGCCGACCTGTGGATGAAACCAAATCCCAAAAAATTACTACAGCTCTTGCAAAACGGGTGGCAACTAACTGCAGACCTGTCAGCATCGTAGAGGACTCGGATCTTAAAGACGTACTACGGTTGGCATGTTCTGACCAGTCTCATTGCCGTCGAGGGGGACAGCAGCCCCACACACAGACTGTATGACACGTAGAAAGCAGCCACACTGGAACTGCTGCAAGGTGCTGCAAACGCTGTCTCATTAACCGGTGATCACTGGACGTCAGTGAGTAATCAACATTATTTAGGAGTTACTAAACACTATATTGACTCTAGTAAGGATAGGGATTTTTAGTTTTTTAGTTAGGTACTTGGAGGAATTGTGCAATAATGACAGATTCACACATTTTTCTTTTGTTTACACAGTAAATAACAAATTATGAATCTTAAAATCAAGTTCATGAAGTAACTTTCTTTGCATTCATTTGATTCCTAATCAAGATACACTGGTAAAAATTGCTTTCGATTGTTAATATGTACTTAAAAACTGTTCTGAAATGCAAAATAATCGAATTTGAATCATGTGATAAAATATGTGATTAATCGCGATTAACTATAGAAATTCAGCGATTAATCGCGATTAAAAAAAATTATTGTTTGACAGCCCTAGTATATATATACAGGTGCTGGTCATATAATTAGAATATCATGAATACGTCAGTATTTCCATTCAAAAAGTGAAAATTGTATACATTCATTCCACACAGACTGATATATTTCAAGTGTTTATTTCTTTTACTTTTGATGATTAGAACTGACAACTAATGAAAACCCTAAATTCAGTATCTCAGAAAATTAGAATATTGTGAAAAGGTTCAATATTGAAGACACCTGGTGCCACACTCTAATCAGCTAATTAACTCAAAACACCCGCAAAGGCCTTTAAATGATCCCTCAGTCTAGTTCTGTAGGCTACACAATCATGGGGAAGACTGCTGACTTGACAGCTGTCCAAAAGATGACCATTGACACCTTGCACAAGGAGGGCAAGACACAAAAGGTCATTGCTAAAGAGGCTGGCTGTTCACAGAGCTCTGTGTCCAAGCACATTAATAGAAAGGCGAAGGGAAGGAAATGATGTGGTAGAAAAAAGTGTACAAGCAATAGGGATAACCGCACCCTGGAGAGGATTGTGAAACAAAACCCTTTCAAAAATGTGGGGGAGATTCACAAAGAGTGGACTGCAGCTGGAGTCAGTGCTTCAAGAACCACCATGCACAGACGTAAGCAAGACATGGGTTTCAGCTGTCGCATTCCTTGTGTCAAGCCACTCCTGAACAAGACACAGCGTCAGAAGCGTCTCGCCTGGGCTAAAGACAAAGGACTGGACTGCTGCTGAGTGGTCCAAAGTTATGTTCTCTGATGAAAGTACATTTTGCATTTCCTTTGGAAATCAAGGTCCCAGAGTCTGGAGGAAGAGAGGAGAGGCACAGAATCCACGTTGCTTGAAGTCCATTGTAAAGTTTCCACAGTCAGTGATGGTTTGGGGTGCCATGTCATCTGCTGGTGTTGGTCCACTGTGTTTTCTGAGGTCCAGGATCAACGCAGCCGTCTACCAGGAAGTTTTAGAGCACTTCATGCTTCCTGCTGCTGACCAACTTTATGGAGATGCAGATTTCATTTTCCAACAGGACTTGGCACCTGCACACAGTGCCAAAGCTACTAGTACCTGGTTTAAGGACCATGGTATCCCTGTTCTTAATTGGCCAGCAAACTCGCCTGACCTTAACCCTATAGAAAATCTATGGGGTATTGTGAAGAGGATGATGCGATGCTCCAGACTCAACAATGCAGAAGAGCTGAAGGCCACTATCTGAGCAACCTGGGCTCTCATAACACCTGAGCAGTGCCAGAGACTGATCGACTCCATGCCACGCCGCATTACTGCAGTAATTCAGGCAAAAGGAGCCCCAACTAAGTATTGAGTGCTGTACATGCTCATACTTTTCATGTTCATACTTTTCAGTTGGCCAACATTTCTAAAAATCCTTTTTTTGTATTGGTCTTAAGTAATATTCTAATTTTCTGAGATACTGAATTTGGGGTTTTCATTAGTTGTCAGTTATAATCATCACAATTAAAAGAAATAAGCACTTGAAATACATCAGTCTGTGTGGAATGAATGTATACATTATACAGGTTTCACTTTTTGAATGGAATTACTGAAATAAATCAACTTTTTCATGATATTCTAATTATATGACCAGCACGTGTATATGTATTATTATTTTTATATATTTTTTTGGAGTAAAATGATCGTATGCGAGTCATAACCAGAACAAATAGGTGCACATGGGTAATTTTACAAAACACGTTAGAGTTAAGGCCATAAACCAGGCTTATTAAATTATTAACTTGGCCTACTGGATATAGAACAGCTGCCGAGTATTGTTCATCATTGATGTTTTGTGAGTGGATAGGAAAAGTGCATAATAAATAAATAAAGCTACTGGCCCAGGTCCTACAGCAATATAACTTTAAAAGAGGTATAGTACTTAACAACAATGACATCATCAGTGGTACTTTTAATATTTCACTGATTTAAAGTGTTTTCTTCTAACAGGTAATGTGCACTGTATAATCTTTTTGTGACAATGATTTTC
>NW_027595549.1:0-51006 GCF_031162955.1 Sander vitreus | reverse complement strand
AAACTGTCACGTGTTTTATTCATCAGGTAGTAACAGATTACTCTGGTTCATCAGGTAGTAACAGATTACTCTGGTTCATCAGGTAGTAACAGATTACTCTGGTTCATCAGGTAGTAACAGATTACTCTGGATCATCAGGTAGTAACAGATTACTGACTTCCATGAAAGTGAACAGGATTACCGTTATCACATCTGACTATAATTCTTCTGTTGTTACGAGTTACACCGTTGTACTGACAGTGGGGGGGAACTGCAGGTGGATTCTTCTTCACCAGCTTACAGTCAACAATTGGGAAATTAGCATTGCTAATTGTCATACCGTTGCCATGTGGCACTCCTCCTCCTACAGCACAGATGGCTCGGACGGCGTTCACGTTCCCTGTGATGAAGGTATTGATACCCTTGCAGCTGATTCTTGGGTTCACTTGTGTGGGTGGGTTCACGATTCTTCTGGCTGCTATCACCTGGGTACATTGGACAGCAGTCATCCCAGCGTTGATATGCTTATTTTGAAACTGAGCCCAAGTTTGTCCGTCCACAGAGATCAGAGCAGCAGAGATCAGCAGAACACCAGAAAAGATAGAGATCTTCATGTTGATCTGGAGAATACAGAGTTATAAAAGCTGTTAGAGACTTTACTCTGACATATCTAACATCTCTTTATATTATCATATAAAAGCTGTTAGAGACTTTACTCTGACATATCTAACATCTCTTTATATTATCATATAAAAGCTGTTACAGAAGTGCTGTAGATTCATACTATGTACACAGACACACACACACACACACACACACACACACACACACACACACACACACACACACACACACACACACACACAGATAGGCGTCTAAATGTTGAAAAAAGCATAAGAATCTAAATGACTGTCGGCTGAACTAAACTGTAACAGCCTCTGAAAGGACATTCAAAAGTAAAAAAACAGGATTTCAAACAATCACCTTACAGTTTCTTCAGACGGTCCAAAAAGTCTCTCCTGGAGAGAAAGGTAACTGGTTTCCTGGTATGAATGACAGCTAAACCTTGAGGAAGCAGGTAGGATGAGCTGCAACTGACGATCAAAAAATCTGGTTTGTGGGGTTATACACACAGACATAAGGACACACACACACACACACACACACACACACACACACACACACACACACACACACACACACACACACACACACACACACACACACACACACACACACACACACACACACACACACACACAACACACACACACACACACACACACACACACACACACAACACACACACACACACACACACACACACACACACACACACACACACACACACACACACACACACACACACACAGAGACACACATAAAGACAGAGACACACACACACACACACACACACACACACACACAAACACACAAAACACACACACAGATAGGCGTCTAAATGTTGAAAAAAGCATAAGAATCTAAATGACTGTCGGCTGAACTAAACTGTAACAGCCTCTGAAAGGACATTCAAAAGTAAAAAAACAGGATTTCAAACAATCACCTTACAGTTTCTTCAGACGGTCCAAAGAGTTGACTCTCCTGGAGAGAAAGGTAACTGGTTTCCTGGTATGAATGACAGCTACACCTTGAGGAAGCAGGTAGGATGAGCTGCAACAGGAGCAGATTTTCACAATAAGACGACATTTTGGTTTGTTAACTACACAGAGTTCTGTGATGGCTGCCGAGCCTCGCCGAGACGGCCGAAAACCGCTGACCATGCCACAATAACACCTGCTAGAGAAGACATTTCATTTAACTGGTCGAGGGTGTTTTTGTCTGTGGTGTTAAAGCAATCTTTAAACATTTTGGGAAATGAGATTATTTGCATCTGTGTGGACTAGCCAGACCTTCTTCCACAGCACTGTGGAGGAAGGTCTGGAGGACGGTCTGGCTGTAAGAGACTACAAAGATGGATATCTCAATGATTAAACAGGACTGAATTAAAAATCAGACACAAGTGTAAACTGTCAGATGTGTTTCATTTAACAAGAGACACAAGTTCCACTGATTCATCAGCTGGTTAATAAGACCTATCAAAGAGAGCAGGATCTCCTTTAACATCACATGGGACTACAATGTACCCGTTATAATCTGCACCATCGTACTCACAAGGACTGACAGTAGCATCCTTCAGTCTGCAGACAACAATGTTAAAGGGTGCTCTGCTTTTTCTGAGATAAGGAACACAAGGGCCCTATCCTGCACCCGGCGCAGCGCAAAGCCCGACACAAGTGTGCCCATCTGTGCACCCAGAGACGTGCTGGTCTTACAGGGAGGTGTGTTCAGGTGCATTCTGGGCGTGCTGGTCTTACAGGGAGGTGTGTTGAGGTGCATTCTGGGCGTGCTGGTCTTACAGGGAAGTGTGTTCAGGTGCATTCTGGGCGTGCTGGTCTTACAGGGAGGTGTGTTCAGGTGCATTCTGGGCGTGCTGGTCTTACAGGGAGGTGTGTTCAGGTGCATTCTGGGCGTGCTGGTCTTACAGGGAGGTGTGTCCAGGTGCATTCTGGGCGTGCTGGTCTTACAGGGAGGTGTGTTCAGGTGCATTCTGGGCATGCTGGTCTTACAGGGAGGTGTGTTCAGGTGCATTCTGGGCGTGCTGGTCTTACAGGGAGGTGTGTTCAGGTGCATTCTGGGCGTGCTGGTCTTACAGGGAGGTGTGTTCAGGAGCATTCTGGGCGTGCTGGTCTTACAGGGAGGTGTGTTCAGGTGCATTCTGGGCATGCTGGTCTTACAGGGAGGTGTGTTCAGGTGCATTCTGGGCATGCTGGTCTTACAGGGAGGTGTGTTCAGGTGCATTCTGGGCGTGCTGGTCTTACAGGGAGGTGTGTTCAGGTGCATTCTGGGCATGCTGGTCTTACAGGGAGGTGTGTTCAGGTGCATTCTGGGCATGCTGGTCTTACAGGGAGGTGTGTTCAGGTACATTCTGGGAGTATTACTATCTTGAGGCAGCGGGAAGTGATCACGCCATTGACCAACAAAAACCTGGTCTAAAGTCAATAACTCAGCATTTCATTGTTATTTTAACAGAGCATTAGTAAAACGCTCCTAGGCTCTTGCACAGCACGTGCACACTATGCTTGTTACACACACAGGGACACACAAAAGCACACACACACACACACACACACACACACACACACACACATTCATCACCTTGGTGCAACTGTCATTGTTCATCCCCTCGTTGATACGCTGATTTATAAACTTTGCAGCCGGAGTTTCTTCTTCTCTCACAAAGTCCAGAGAGAGCACTATTAATAAATGATAAACAGATAGTTCATTTTACTTTATACTCATTTTAGTGTTAAAGGTGCGGTAGAACTACAAGAAGCAGGTAATGAAAAGAAAAAACAGCCTGTAGTGTGATTTGCAAAAACCCACCACTCCCTGTTAGATGCACCAATCAGGGCCAGGGGGGGGGGGGGGGTGTCTAACTGCGTGTCAATTACTGCTCAGGCACACACATTCATTCTCCCTTGGGGGGGAGGGGCTTATGAGACCACTTTGGGCTTTAGCAGAAAGGGGGGAGGGACTGAGAAGTTGTCGATGTTAAACATTTTTGGCTAAGTCCTGGATCTTCACAATCCTACCTACAGCACCTTTAATCAATGAAATATGTATTTATAGGACAGCGTTGAAAACAGAATATGGTGCTAAAACAGGCTCATAAGTATTAGCAACTTGTAAAACACAAAGCACAAATGACAAATGCACAAAGGGGTGGTGATGGCTTAGTGGAAATGACACATGCCTGTGGTGTGGGAGAGCGGGGTTTGATTCCCACTGCAATACATCAACCAATGTGTCCCTGAGCAAGACACTTAATCCGTAGTTGCTCCAGAGATGTGCAACATCTGATATATATATATAGCAAGAGTAAGACGCTTTGGATAAAAGCATCAGCTAAATGACATTTAATCTAATAAATGAATGCAGAGCGATTTGTATCTGCAAATGTGTGTCTATGTTCATGTGTGTAAATTAACTTAGTATTATTCAAGATAAATATATTTGTAAATCTCCTTCTAATATAATATGGTATGTTGATAGTCATATTATGGTATGGTGAAAAAAGTTATATTATGGTATGTCGAAAAAAGTCATATTATGGTATGTCAAAAAAAGTCATAATATAGTATGTCGAAAAAAGTCATATTATAGTATGTTGAAAAAAGTCAAATTATGGTATTTTTAAAAAAGTCATATTATGGTATGTTGAAAAAAGTCATATTTTAGTATGTTGAAAAAAGTCATATTATGGTATGTTGAAAAAAAGTCATATTATGGTATGTTGAAAAAAGTCATATTATGGTATGTTGAAAAAAGTCAGTACAGCATGTCGAAGAAAGTCATATTATGGTATGTTGAAAAAAGTCATATTATGCTATGTTGAAAAAAGTCACAGTACAGCATGGCGAAAAAAGTCATATTATGGTATGTTGAAAAAAGTCAAATTATGCTATGTTGAAAAAAGTCATATTATGGTATTTTTAAAAAAGTCATATTATGGTATGTTGAAAAAAGTCATATTATAGCATTTTGAAAAAAGTCAAATTATGGTATGTTGAAAAAAGTCACAGTAAAGAATGACAAAAAAAAGTCATCTTATGATATGTTGAAAAAAGTCATATTATGTTATTTTGAAAAAAAGTCATATTATGTTATTTTGAAAAAAAGTCAGTACATTATGTCAAAAAAAAGTCATAATATAGTATGTTTAAAAAAGTAATATTATGGTATTTAAAAAAAAAGTCATAGCATAGTATTTTGAAAAAAGTCATATTATGGTATGTTGAAAAAAGTCAAAGTATAGTATGTTGAAAAAAGTCATATTATGGTATGTTGAAAAAAGTCATATTATGCTATGTTGAAAAAAGTCATATGGTATGTTGAAAAAAGTCAAAGTATAGTATTTTGAAAAAAGTCATATTATGGTATGTTGAAAAAAAGTAATATTATGGTTTGTTGAAAAAAAGTAATATTATGGTATGTTGAAAAAAAGTCATATTATGGTATGTTGAAAAAAGTCACAGTATAGTATTTCAAAAAAAGTCATATTATGGTATGTTGAAAAAAGTCACAGTAAAGAATGTCAAAAAAGTCATATTATGGTATGTCGAAAAAAGTCATATTATGTTATTTTGAAAAAAGTCAGTACATTATGTCAAAAAAAATTCATATTATGGTATGTTGAAAAAATTCATATTATGGCATGTTGAAAAAAGTCATATTATGGTATGTTGAAAAAAGTCATATTATGGTATGTCGAAAAAAGTCATAATATAGTATGTTGAAAAAAGTAATATTATGGTATATCAAAAAAAATCATTTTATGGTATGTAAAAAAAAGTCATATTATGGTATGTTGAAAAAAGTCAAATTTTTGCTATGTTAAAAAAGTCATATTATGGTATGTTGAAAAAAAGTCAAATTATGCTATGTTGAAAAAAGTCACAGTACAGCATGTCGAAGAAAGTCATATTATGGTATGTTGAAAAAAGTCAAATTATGGTATGTTGAAAAACGTCTCAGTATAGTATTTTGAAAAAAAGTCATATTATGGTATGTTGAAAAAAGTCATATTATGGTATGTTGAAAAATCTCATATTATGGTATGTTGAATGAATTCATATTATGGTAAGTCAAAAAAAGTCATGTTTTGGTATATTGAATAAAGTTATAATATAGTATGTTGAAAAAAGTCATATTATGGTATGTTGAAAAAAGTCATATTATGGTATGTTGAAAAAAGTCATATTATGTTATTTTGAAAAAAGTCACAGTACATTATGTCAAAAAAAATTCATATTATGGTATGTCGAAAAAAGTCATAATATAGTATGTTGAAAAAAAGTCATAGCATAGTCTTTTGAAAAAAGTCATATTATGGTATGTTGAAAAAAGTCACAGAATGTTGACATAGAATGTTGACATAGAATGTTGACATAGAAGAGGGAGGGGGGGAGCGGGTGGGCGCCGAGTGAGCAGGTGCGTAGGAGTAGTGAGTTGTCGGGGCTAAAATAGAAAAAAGAAAGAGGGAAAAGGAGATGACATGTTTAAGGGATGTGACAGCAGTTAAATAAGTGGATGGTGAGAGGCTGCAGGTAGGATTAAAGTGTGACGTCTGGGCTTGGAGGCTGCAAATATTCATGTTAACAGACTAGCTAGCGTTTGCTAACACTGGGAACGTAGCAGCCAAATGGGGGGTTTACGGCTAGCTTACAATATGCAAAACCGAGGTTGCTGAGCTGAAAACTGATAAATATAAGGTAGCATGTACCATAAATGACAATAATCTGGAAAACATAACTAATGCTATAATTCTGTTTTACCATGGAACCATGCATATATTTGCTACCAAACTTGGAGGCTTGCAAATATTCATGTTAACAGACTGTTCTCAGACTAGCTAGTGTTTGCTAACTTAATGCTAGCCAATGTTGCTGATAGCTCCATTTAGATTTTGGTTAAACCTTATGGTACCAATCTCATGCATGACATATCTCAATTTTATTAAGGTCAAATAACCACTGGTAAATATAAGGTAGCATGCACAATTAATGACAAGAAGAAAAAATAAATAAATATAAAAAAATATATATAAATATTTCAAATACAAAATGTGAATTTCATTTCAACAGCAGCACAACCTTACTGTATAATAGTTGTCTTATCTGATGCCATCACTAGGCTGATTTAAGAACTGAGTTTATATATATTATATTTACCAGTGAGTTCATTTCATTCAGGTGTGAGGATGGTGGATCAGGAAAGACAGGGGGAGGCAACAGGTAGGACTAACAGTGGAAGTGTAGGGGGGGCACTTGATACCAACAGATTCATTTCTTAATATTATTAATATGGAAAAACTAATGATTACATAATGTTTGTTTGACAATATGTCTTAGTGGAGAAGAAGACAGGCAAGGAGTGAATGAGACAGACATGAGGTCAGCGATGACATCATGTAGAGATGAGACCAGTGATGACATCACGTAGAGATGAGACCAGTGATGACATCAGGTAGAGATGAGACCAGTGATGACGTCAGGTAGAGATGAGACCAGTGATGACGTCAGGTAGAGATGAGACCAGTGATGACGTCAGGTAGAGATGAGACCAGTGATGACATCAGGTAGAGATGATACCAGTGATGACATCAGGTAGAGATGAGACCAGCGATGACATCAGGTAGAGATGAGACCAGTGATGACATCAGGTAGAGATGAGACCAGTGATGACATCACGTAGAGATGAGACCAGTGATGACGTCAGGTAGAGATGAGACCTGTGATGACATCACGTAGAGATGAGACCAGTGATGACATCAGGTAGAGATGAGACCAGTGATGACGTCAGGTAGAGATGAGACCAGTGATGACGTCAGGTAGAGATGAGACCAGCGATGACATCAGGTAGAGATGAGACCAGTGAAAAAAACCCATTAGTGAATACACAGATCCATTTTAAACTGTACACCATGAGAAGCTTTCATGCATTTTATCAACATTTGATCTAAAGCCACAAGAGAGAGCCACATGTGCAGCTTTATTCTGAATACCTTCTAGTTTTCTTATATTAATTGTTGAGGTGCTGGACCAAACCACAGAGCAGTAATCAAGGTGTGAAAAAACCAATCCCAGACTGAACAACACCTTGAGCTGCATTTAATGTGTGAAAGGTGCTTTACAAACAAGATATTATTATTATATTGATCTGTTATCTTCTTTATGAATGAGTGAACATGACGACATTAAAAACAGACCCAAAGTTAAACTGTCACGTGTTTTATTCAACAGGTAGTAATAGATTACTCTGGATCATCAGGTAGTAACACATTACTCTGGTTCATCAGGTAGTAACAGATTACTCTGGTTCATCAGGTAGTAACAGATTACTCTGGTTCATCAGGTAGTAACAGATTACTCTGGTTCATCAGGTAGTAACAGATTACTCTGGCTGTCTGTCGGGTAGAGAGGATGGCGAGGTTGTCGTGTTTGTAGCGGTAGATGGCGTGATTGTAAGCTGAGAAAGGGTGGCTGTCTGTCGGGTAGAGAGCTCTGTGAGAGCACAGGCTCAACATAGCCAGCATCCAACATTAGCTATTCACAGCGATGTTGAGTAAAGATTGGCAATTGGAGATTAGCATTTAGCTAACATTGACAGGCTACGTTGGAGTTTAACCCTGTGGACGAGAGGGTCGCCTCCCTACGCCTGCGGGTTGTGGGGGGAAAACTCTGACTGTTGTTTGTGCATATGCACCAAACAAGAGTTCGGAGTATTCGGCCTTCTTGGAGACCTTGAGTGGAGTCCTGCATGGGGCTCCAGTCGGGGACTCCATAGTTCTGCTGGGGGGACTTCAACACGCACGTGGGTAATGATGGAGACACACGGAGAGGCGTGATTGGGAGGAACGGCCTCCCTGATCTAAACCAGAGTGGTTGTTTGTTGTTGGACTTCTGTGCTAGTCATGGATTGTCTATAACGAACACCATGTTCGAACATAGGGATGCTCATAAGTGTACTTGGTACCAGAGCACCCTAGGCCAAAGGTCAATGATCGATTTTATAATCGTTTCATCTGATCTGAGGCCGTATGTTTTGGACACTCGGGTGAAGAGAGGGGCGGAGCTGTCAACCAATCACCATCTGGTGGTGAGTTGGGTCAGGGGGTGGGGGAAGACTCTGGACAGACCTGGTAAGCCCAAACGGGTAGTGCGGGTAAATTGGGAACGTCTGGAGGAGGCCCCTGTCCGACAGACTTTCAACTCACACCTCCGGCGGAGCTTTTCGTGCATCCCTGTGGAGGCTGGGGGCATTGAACCCGAGTGGACAGTGTTAAAAGTTTCCATTGCTGAAGCTGCGGTGAGGAGCTGTGGTCTTAGGGTCTTAGGTGCCTCAAGGGGCGGTAACCCACGAACACCGTGGTGGACACCGGTGGTCAGGGAAGCCGTCCGACTGAAGAAGGAGTCTTTCCGGGATATGTTATCCCAGACGACTCCGGAGGCAGTTGCAAGGTACCGAAGGGCCCGAAGGACTGCAGCCTCTGCCGTGAAAGAGGCAAAGCAGCGTGTGTGGGAGAAGTTCGGAGAAGACATGGAGAAGGACTTTCGGTCGGCACCAAGGTGCTTCTGGAAAACCGTTCGCCACCTCAGGAGGGGGAAGCGGTGAACCATCCAAGCTGTGTACAGTAAGGATGGGACGCTGTTGACCTCAACTGAGGAGGTAATAGGGCGGTGGAAGGAGCACTTTGAGGAACTCCTAAATCCGACTAATACGCCCTCTATGGTAGAGGCAGAGCTGGAGGATGAGGGGGGATTGGCATCAATTTCCCTGGTGGAGGTTGCTGAGGTAGTTAAACAACTCCACAGTGGCAAAGCCCCAGGAATTGATGAGATCCGTCCAGAAATGCTTAAAGCTCTAGGTGTGGAGGGGTTGTCTTGGTTGACACGCCTCTTCAACATTGCGTGGAAGTCTGGGACGGTGCCTAAGGAGTGGCAGACCGGGGTGGTGGTTCCCCTTTTTTAAAAAGGGGGGACCAGAGGGTGTGTGCCAATTACAGGGGTATCACACTTCTCAGCCTCCCTGGTAAAGTCTACTCCAAGGTGCTGGAAAGGAGGGTTCGGTCGATAGTCGAATCTCAGGTTGAAGAGGAACAATGCGGATTCCGTCCTGGTCGTGGAACAACAGACCAGATCTTTACTCTCGCAAGGATCCTGGAGGGAGCCTGGGAGTATGCCCAACCAGTCTACATGTGTTTTGTGGATCTGGAGAAGGCGTATGACCGGGTGCCCCGGGAGATACTGTAGGAGGTGCTGCGGGAGTACGGGGTGAGGGGGTCCCTTCTCAGGACCATCCAATCTCTGTACGACCAAAGTGAGAGCTGTGTCCGGGTTCTCGGCAGTAAGTCAGACTCGTTTCAGGTAAGAGTTGGCCTCCGCCAGGGCTGCGCTTTGTCACCAATCCTGTTTGTAGTATTTATGGACAAGATATCGAGGCGTAGTCGGGGTGGAGAGGGGTTGCAGTTCGGTGGGCTGGGGATCTCATCGCTGCTTTTTGCAGATGATGTAGTCCTGATGGCATCATCGGCCTGTGACCTTCAGCACTCACTGGATCGGTTCGCAGCCGAGTGTGAAGCGGCTGGGATGAGGATCAGCACCTCTAAATCGGAGGCCATGGTTCTCAGCAGGAAACCGATGGAGTGCCTTCTCCAGGTAGGGAATGAGTCCTTACCCCAAGTGAAGGAGTTCAAGTACCTTGGGGTCTTGTTTGCGAGTGAGGGGACAATGGAGCGGGAGATTGGTAGGAGAATCGGCACAGCAGGTGCGGTATTACATTCAATTTATCGCACCATTGTGACGAAAAAGAGAGCTGAGCCAGAATGCAAAGCTCTCAATCTACCGGTCAGTTTTTGTTCCTACCCTCACCTATGGTCATGAAGGCTGGGTCATGACCGAAAGAACAAGATCCAGGGTACAAGCGGCCGAAATGGGTTTCCTCAGGAGGGTAGCTGGCGTCTCCCTTAGAGATAGGGTGAGAAGCTCAGTTATCCGTGAGGAGCTCGGAGTAGAGCCGCTTATCCTTTGCGTCGAAAGGAGCCAGTTGAGGTGGTTCGGGCATCTGGTAAGGATGCCCCCTGGGCGCCTCCCTAGGGAGGTGTTCCAGGCACGTCCAGCTGGGAGGAGGCCTCGGGGGAGACCCAGGACTAGGTGGAGGGATTATATCTCTAACCTGGCCTGGGAACGCCTCGGGATCCCCCAGTCGGAGCTGGTTAATGTGGCCCCGGAAAGGGAAGCTTGCGGTCCCCTGCTGGAGCTGCTACCCCCGCGACCCGACCCCGGATAAGCGGATGAAGATGGATGGATGGATGGATAACATTGACATTGTTGGATGCTGTGTTCTCAACCTGGCAACCCCCGTGAACTTCCAGTCTGGGGAGGTGGGGCCAGGGGAGACGACTCTTTCCGTTATTTAAAAAATAAACTATTTACACAATGGAAATTTTTTTTTCCATACATGATTATTTAAAAACACAATGTTCTAGTTTTAGTTTAGTTCTAGTTTTGTAGTTGATGAACGTGAATAGCTAGAAACTAAAACGAAAAAAGATGAGCACCCTCCGGCAGAAAATATAGGGTACCCCAATGTTAACTCAACATTTTTTGAAACAGGCCTAATTTGGACATGCCTTAATTAAACCGTTGTTGCATGAGTCTGCAGGAGTTGTGCAATAGCTTCATGATATGATGCAAAGGGTTGTGTAAAAGTTGGTCTCATCTGATTGTGAAAGATGTACAACATATGTAAATTGTGGCTGTGATGTGCGTCAGTCTGGCTACATATCACTTTGTTTATGTTGTTTTTTATTGTAAGTAGAAGTAGAGTAGAATAGTAGAATATGTCATTGGTTATGTGTGAAGCATTTGAGCTTATGCCAAATATCCCTCTGGGGACAATAAAGGAGGCTATCGCATGCAAAGTGGTCTCCATGATATGTAAAAATTAAAACGTTGTCGTAGAACTATTAGTAAACACATTGTTGGAAAGGTCTCAACCTCGACAGTAAGCGCTGAACCTTGAACCCAGTACATGTTTGAAGGCTTGTCATTTAGCATCAGAAGGTGCTACAACATAGGACCAGCTGTTCTAGAAAGCTCTGCACCTACCTGTCATGTAGATATGGTCACCAAAGTTTACCGGTAACACTTTATCATAATGGGACATGAATTATCATGAATTCATACATGAAAAAGCATGAATTCATTCATTTAGTACTTCATGAGCTATCAGTAATGTATATGGGTTAATAGTATGACTTAATGCAGGAACAATACATTAATTAATGCATCAATTAAGGTGTTTCAATCATCATTATTTCTGATGTATTAATGATGATTATGTCTTCTTCATTAACTAGTTAAAGAAACAGGGTAAAGAAACTGAATTGTAGTGTTGTCTTCATGATTAACTAAACATTACTTTTTCATGTTTGTGGCCCTTCAAATATAGAGCTGCCCTGGTCCATCTTTAATAATTAATAATTAAGATAAGATTAATGGGGGCATATGCAGCAATCATCTTTGTGACTCCCTCAAATAAAATAAAATGTCACATTGCTGGTGTTCAGACAGTTAGAAGTTAAAAAGTAGCATTTCCTAAATATCCGACTTGGCTGAGCCTTGTTCTCAGGCTTTACTGTTGAAGTGCTTAATGTTGTGATAAAGCAACTATGAAATGTATCTGGAGTAATCTGTATGTTGTGTCAATGTAGTGACCTCAGTATCATTTCATTCTTAATACGTTTAATGTTATGCCTCCATTAATCTTAAATATCTTATTTATCAATGTTAAAGATGGAGCAGGTCAGCACATTAGGCAGGTAGGGAGGCAGGTAGGGAGGCAGGTAGAGGGGCAGGTAGAGGGGCAGGTAGGGAGGCATTTAGGGAGGCAGGTAGGGGGGAAGGTAGGGGGGCATTTAGGGGGGCAGGTAGGGAGGCAGGTAGGGAGGCAAGGTAGGGGGACAGGTAAGGGGACAGGTAGGGGGGAAGGTAGGGGGGCAGGTAGGGGGGCAGGTAGAGGGACAGGTAGGGAGGAAGGTAGGGGGGGGGGCAGGTAGGGGGGGGCACGTAGGGAGGCAGGTAGGGGGGCAGGTAGGGAGGCATTTAGGGGGGCAGGTAGGGGGGAAGGTAGGGGGGCAGGTAGGGAGGCAGGTAGGGGGACAGGTAAGGGGACAGGTAGGGGGGAAGGTAGGGGGGAAGGTAGGGGGCAGGTAGAGGGGCAGGTAGGGATAGTGCCCTTTATTTAGAGCGTGTGGCCAACTAGGGAATCGAATGTTCTGAGCTATCCCGTTATGCGATTGGTTCAGAGGTGGTCACGTGTTTCGTGGACTCCATGTTTGATACCAACATTCATCTGATTCCCATTGACATAGTGCAGGGAATAGTGGACAAATTAATAAATTAATAAAAAAATGACATAAATCACTGAAAAAATGGCCAACTGCTGTGCGTTTGGCTGCAATGAAAGACAGTGAAGCAGCAAAAGATTTCAGTCCCCCCGTCAACCAAAAAAGCAAAAAGTTTGGGAGCTGTTTATTATTGTGTGAGGTAAATGTCAGTTTCTCTCTTGTCACAAATGACATAGGACAAATATAGTATAGTTTCACGCACGCGCAGAGTGTACGGTCAAGTCAGTGTGTTCTGAGGCATTTTTTGGACCTCGGGGACCCGACTGATCAGTCCGACTGGCTTTTCTGCCGACGGTCGGCCCGTCTGGTTGGTGTGTCAGGGCCTTAAGACATTCACCGCACAAGTCATCTCTGCAGCACCACGATACTTCATTCTGAACAGTCAGCACATGTTTTGCCTTTAACTAATATTTCCTCCCCTGAGATTTGGATATTGCACGAGTCCATATTGGGATTTTGATAAAATTGCAATGAATTCTGCAGCCCTGCACCAAAGTGGACACTAGTCTGTCATTCCTTACACTGCCACCTGCTGGCCAGCTGCTGTAAGAGCAACACACATTTCACAAATCCAAGAAGGCCGACAGACAGACTCATCCTGCCAATCCTTCTAGACACACTCAGAAACAGAAGGACAGTTGTGTACCTAAAAGGGTACAATGCTTGTAACAGGAGAGGTTCCCTTTAGAAAGTCTACTGTGTATTCTTCAGTACCGGTATGTTTCAGGTTGTACCCTTAAATTAGTCCAAAGGTACATTTCAGGCTTCTTAAAAAACGTACTGCACGCTTAAGGAAACTGTAATAACTAACTAATGTTAAAGTCTACCTGTAAGAACAGAAATGTTCTTGTCTCGTAGCTCAGTTTTTAAGTGTGTAAGAGGAAATCCTTGCCATTAAAAAAGATGATTTAACATCCACATACACCTTAGGAGTAATACTTTTGTGAAGTTTAGCAAGTGTTGATTGTCTGCTGGGAGGAAAATATGATTGATCATCTGTCTACTAAATTAGACGTATGTTGCTGGCTATGTTTCAACTACATTTCATACTGTTACAGACTCACGAGGACAGGAAAGTACTTAATCTGCAGTAACTGTTTTGGCAGAAAATCTAATAATTAATGTTATTAGAACTTTTATTATTTATTATTACTGGACAGCTTCCAGTATGAATGTGATCAGATCAGACTGTGGTAGTACTGGGCAGCTTCCAGTATGAATGTGATCAGGTCAGACTGTGGTAGTACTGGGCAGCTTCCAGTATGAATGTGATCAGATCAGGCTGTGGTAGTACTGGGCAGCTTCCAGTATGAATGTGATCAGATCAGACTGTGGTAGTACTGGGCAGCTTCCAGTATGAATGTGATCAGGTCAGACTGTGGTAGTACTGGGCAGCTTCCAGTATGAATGTGATCAGATCAGACTGTGGTAGTACTGGGCAGCTTCCAGTATGAATGTGATCAGATCAGACTGTGGTAGTACTGGGCAGCTTCCAGTATGAATGTGATCAGATCAGACTGTGGTAGTACTGGGCAGCTTCCAGTATGAATGTGATCAGATCAGACTGTGGTAGTACTGGGCAGCTTCCAGTATGAATGTGGTCAGATCAGACTGTGGTGGTACTGGGCAGCTTCCAGTATGAATGTGGAACTGTGGGAATGTGATCAGGGCATTCGTGCCATTGAGGGTCAACCTTCCCTGAATAAATAAAGGTTTCTTGTAGCTTCAGAGAACCAGATGTTTTCTTACACAGTTCTTATTATTATTATATTGATCTGTATTCATCATACAGTGTCTGTAGTTGTATCCACGGTATCTATTGTATGAATGAGTGAACAGGACTGTATTAAAAACAGAAACAAGTGTAAACTGTCAGATGTGTTTTATTCAACGGTAGACACAACTTACACAGTTCAAGTTACAATTCCTCAAGTGACAAATGATGTGGGTAGTTGTGAAAGGCATGAAAGTGAACAGGTTGATGGTCAACACATACGATAGTAATGTAGCTGTTAAAAGCTTTACCTTTGTACTCATGAGAAAAGTCATTAACCGGTGTGCAGTCAACAATGTCAAAGGGTTTTCTGCTACAATACAGGTTACCATGAATGTTCACTCCTTCAGTCCCACAGATGTCTCGGACGGTTTCAATAGATGCTTTGATGAAGGTATTCGTCAGCTTACAGTTGCCGTTGTAGTCTGTGATTCCTCTGTCCTTCATCACCTGGGTGCAGTCGTCAACGTTCATCTCCTCGTTGATATGTTGTCTTACAAACTTCTCAGCTGGAGTTTCTCCGTCCACAGAGAGCACGGCAGCAGAGAGCAGCAGAACACCGGCAAAGATAGAGATCTTCATGTTGATCTGGAGAATACAGAGTTATAAAAGCTGTTAGAGACTTTACTCTGACATATCTAACATCTCTTTATATTATCATATAAAAGCTGTTAGAGACTTTACTCTGACATATCTAACATCTCTTTATATTATCATATAAAAGCTGTTAGAGACTTTACTCTGACATATCTAACATCTCTTTATATTATCATATAAAAGCTGTTAGAGACTTTACTCTGACATATCTAACATCTCTTTATATTATCATATAAAAGCTGTTAGAGACTTTACTCTGACACATCTAACATCTCTTTATATTATCATATAAAAGCTGTTAGAGACTTTACTCTGACATATCTAACATCTCTTTATATTATCATATCAAAGCTGACTTTACTCTGACATATCGAATATTTCTTTTAATAAAAGTGAGCGTTGAAAGTGTAAAAAAGCATTAAATCATAAATTAACAAGTAAAACATTATAAACCATCTTTTCATAGTGTGTAAATAACTAAACTAAAAAAATATTTATTACTGATGTTATGAAGTTAAACTTCTTTCTGAATGTTGAAACACAATCATTCCAGTTTTATTAAATCAGATTTGGCTTTTTTGGGCTTTTCTATTGATTTGTTTTACGATCCAACACTTTTTTAAAAAGTGTAAAAATCACATATTTGTCTATTAACCCTAACCCTAACATATCTTACTAAAACATGTCAAAAGTCAAAAAAAGTGTGAAATACAGCAAAGAAAAGTGTTGATAAATTGACAAAAAATTAGAGAAGAATTATTACCGAAGAGTTGTTGCAGAAAGCTTCAGTCTGTCCTTCACTCCGCTGGTTTCATGAAATGAGAAAGATGAAATGGTTACCAAAACAAAATGTAAACTCTGAC
Source organism: Sander vitreus (assembly GCF_031162955.1). NCBI lineage: Eukaryota > Metazoa > Chordata > Actinopteri > Perciformes > Percidae > Sander > Sander vitreus. The sequence continues at coordinate 34,760 of NW_027595549.1, read as the reverse complement.
ACGATGCAAATCTGAAGAGTCTGCAGACAGAATAATGAAATCTTCTCGTGTCTTATATCGTCTGACAGAGAGAGGTTGTCTCTGAAGTTCATCACCTTATATGGTGACCAATCAGCTCCAGGTTCAGGTGTTACACCCACAGATCACATACACATACACACTTCACTGATGGTCAACGGTAAACAGGAAATCAAGAAGGAAAGTTAAGATGTTGTTTTATCACACTGTTCTGATGCAGACGCTGACTGTAAATGATGACCTACAAGAACACAAAAACAAACTTTGAAAAATATGAATGATGACTATTTTATGTCATCAGGAAAGTGTGATCTCATGACTACATGAATAACTTTATTTAGGTACTTTTCTGTTACTCAGGAAGCTGTGTTTTGGGAAAGGAGCCCGAACTTTCCTGAAACCTCCTGCAAAGGACAGAGAGTTCACTCAGGTTAGTAAATAGTGTGTCTAGCCAGGCATTAAAGCAGCCTGAATCACTGACTTCAGTGAAATGATCACAAACTGGTAACAGCGCATTACGTGGTGGTGGCACCACGGAAAACAACGCCAAAGAAAAGTCAATGAGAAGATGACGTAGCATTAAGAGCGACTACGGTAGTGAGTAGTATGAAAGCCTGAAAATCCGCGTAGGGAGGTTGGTCGGGGGGGGGAGGATGGGTCAAACAACACAGGACTTTCACCAAGGAGAGCGGGGATCGTGTCCTGCGTGTTACATTTCCTAACCCAACTGTCGCTTTGTTGTTTTCCTAAACCCAACTGTCCCGTTCTTCTTTTCATAAACCCAACTGTCCCGTTCTTCTTTTCATAAACCCAACTGTCCCGTTCTTCTTTTCATAAACCCAACTGTCCCGTTCTTCTTTTCATAAACCCAACTGTCCCGTTCTTCTTTTCATAAACCCAACTGTCCCGTTCTTCTTTTCATTAACCCAATTGTCCCGTTCTTCTTTTCCTAAACCCAACTGTCCCGTTCTTCTTTTCATAAACCCAACCATCCCGTTCTTCTTTTCATAAACCCAACCATCCCGTTCTTCTTTTCATAAACCCAACCGTCCCGTTCTTCTTTTCATAAACCCAACTGTCCCGTTCTTCTTTTCATAAACCCAACTGTCCCGTTCTTCTTTTCATAAACCCAACTGTCCCGTTCTTCTTTTCATAAACCCAACTGTCCCGTTCTTCTTTTCATAAACCTAACCGTCCCGTTCTTCTTTTCATAAACCCAACCGTCCCGTTCTTCTTTTCATAAACCCAACCGTCCCGTTCTTCTTTACCTAAACCCAACCATCCCGTTCTTCTTTTCATAAACCCAACTGTCCCGTTCTTCTTTTCATAAACCTAACCGTCCCGTTCTTCTTTTCATAAACCCAACCGTCCCGTTCTTCTTTTCATAAACCCAATCGTTCCGTTCTTCTTTACCTAAACCCAACTGTCCCGTTCTTCTTTACCTAAACCCAACCGTCCTGTTCTTCTTTACCTAAACCCAACCGTCCCGTTCTTCTTTTCATAAACCCAACTGTCCCGTTCTTCTTTTCATAAACTCAACTGTCCCGTTCTTCTTTACCTAAACCCAACTGTCCCGTTCTTTCTTTATCTAAACCCAACTGTCCCGTTCTTCTTTTCATAAACCCAACTGTCCCGTTCTTCTTTTCCTAAACCCAACTGTCCCGTTCTTCTTTTCATAAACCCAACTGTCCCGTTCTTCTTTACATAAACCCAACTGTCCCGTTCTTCTTTTCATAAACCCAACTGTCCCGTTCTTCTTTACCTAAACCCAATCGTTCCGTTCTTCTTTACCTAAACCCAATCGTTCCGTTCTTCTTTATCTAAACCCAACCGTCCCGTTCTTCTTTACCTAAACCCAACTGTCCCGTTTTCCTCCCGTGTCCCGTTATTGTTTTCCTGAACCCAACCGTCCCGTTATCCCTCAACAAGCTTTTCCTCAGTGAGTTCAGTGAGATGCTTTACCAGTTTATTTTTCATGGCAAAGCCACTAAATGCTCTTATGGGAATTATTGGAATTTTCACTTTCTGATGTTTCTGTCACTTTTTCAGACAATTTTGGCGCTTTTCTCAACGTATTTGTTGCTGGCTTAGGAACGTTTTTGGAGCTTCATGAGGCCCAAAACGTAAGTGAGAAGACTACAGTACATAAGACTTGCAATAACAGTCAAAATATTTGAATTTTTCTCTTATATAAACACATGTCAATAATCTCTACATGTCTGGCCCTCTGGGAAACTGAGTTTGAACCCCACTGGTTTAGAGACTAAAGTGATAAAAGCCATTCCAATGACCCAACAACTGTTGGTTCATTCACATGTTGTGTGAGAGATGAGGCCTCTTTGTGTTGAAGGTGTCAGTTTGAACAGCAAACAGTTCACTAACAAGTTCATTAGATATGTATTATGTATGAAATATTATCCCTTTCAACTGAAAGGAAGATATATTCTCTGAAACTATAGTGGTGAAGAGGCACGAAAGATTAGGAAACAATCCTTATCGTATCCTCTCCCACCAAAAGCCAAAGAAGTGACATTCAAAATATGAAATGATATTTATCCATCAAATAACTTCCTACATGTTAAATGTAATTGGGAAACAAACTCCTGTGTTGTCTGGGAGATATTGAGACAGTTGATCATATTTTCTTTCAGTGTGAACTGATTAATGAATTGAAAAAGTGTCAAAAAAAGACGACCAAAAACGTTGAAAAAACATTTTTATTTTAACTAAACGTTGCAGGATGTTCGAGGGGACGACAACACAAGGGTGAAAGGATAAGATTATGGAGTTCTTGATGAATAAGTTGATTGAACATTGTCAACATTGTATTCAGAGGTGTATTTAAAGGTCAAACTCCACACCAACGGTTGGAAGAATGAACTTTCTGCTACATCTCTTCAATGACAACGGAAAACACCAACATACTGTTTGATTTGGTGGACTTATATTCCCTACTGGACCAGAAAGACCCCCAGTATCTTCATTCTCTTTATTTCTCATGTTTTGTTGTATATATTGTCTTTACCTCAAAGCTGTCAACACTTTTTTTGGAACAAATGTACAAACACATTGGGCCTTGATTGTTTGTATGACTATTGTACAATAAAGATAGAAGAAAAAAACAACAAGGCAATGACACACACACACACACACACACACACACACACACACACACACACACACACACACACACACACACACACACACACACACACACACACACACACACACACACACACACACACACACACACACACACACACACACACACACACACACACACACACACACACACACACACACACACACACACACACAGATACCTTCATCAGCACACAGTTAAAGATGTTAAAGATTTCCAAAAAACCAGAGGTGGAAAGTAACTAAGTACATTTACTCAAGTACTGTAGTTAAGTACAAATGTAAGGGTACTTGTACTTTACTTGAGTATTTCCATGTTCTGCTTCCTTCTACTTGTACTTCACTCCATCTCAGAGGGACGATTTATCAGTCACCAACCAAACTCAAGCAAGTTTCAGAGTATTTAAGTATCACCACAAAATGTCTCATTTTATTTGTTCATTCATGTATTTTCTGTACATTTTATCACAACTATTGGTACATTACTCTGATTTCAGTCATATTACATGTTTTTGTTTCCATTAAAACTATATATATTTAGTCAAAGACACTCATTTAGGCTGAATATAAGCAATATATATTTCCCTCTGAGATGTAGTGGAGTAGAAGTAGAGGGAGCAGAACATGGAAATACTCAAGGAAAGTACAAGTACCCTTAAATGTGTCGGCTACTTAACATACAGGAAAGTTTCTAGTTTAGTTTTTGTATAATTGAGTCTTTTCTTCATAACACGTTCTACCTTTACTCCACTTCTCAAAGTCTCTTTGTTGTTACATAACCAGACTACTTTATGAATGAGTGAACATGACGACATTAAACACAGACACAGAGTTACACTGTCACATGTTTTATTCATCAGGTAGTAACAGATTACTCTGGTTCATCAGGTAGTAACAGATTACTCTGGTTCATCAGGTAGTAACAGATTACTCTGATACATCAGGTAGTAACAGATTACTCTGATATATCAGGTAGTAACAGATTACTCTGGTTTATCAGGTAGTAACAGATTACTCTGGTTCATCAGGTAGTAACAGATTACTCTGGTTCATCAGGTAGTAACAGATTACTCTGGTTCATCAGGTAGTAACAGATTACTGACTTCCATGAAAGTGAACAGGATTACCGTTCTCACATCTGACTATAATTCTTCTGTTGTTACGAGTTACACCGTTGTACTGACAGTGGGGGGGAACTGCAGGTGGATACTTATTCACCAGGTTACAGTCAACAATTAAGAAACTAGCTGTGCTAATTCTCATACTGTTGCCATATGGCACTCCTCCTCTACCACAGATGGCTCGGACAGCGTTCACATCCTGTGTGCTGATGAAGGTATTGAATGTCTTGCAGCTGATTCTTGGGTTCACTTGTGTGGGTGGGTTCATGATTCTTCTGTTTTTCATCTCCGTGGTACATTGGCCGGCAGTCATCCAATCGTTGATATGCTTATTTTGAAACTGAGCCCAACTTTGTCCGTCCACAGAGAGCACGGCAGCAGAGATCAGCAGAACACCAGCAAAGATAGAGATCTTCATGTCGTTGGAGAAGGTGATAAAATAATAAAGTTGGAGAAGAGTCAGAGTTCCTCTTACCGAAGAGTTGGTGGAGAAAGTTTCAGGTACGAATGTCCAAAAATGTAGAAAAGTCTGAAGATGAAGAAGAGCAGAAGAATGTTCAGACAGAAATGTTCAGAGAAATGAAATCATTTTCTGTCTTATATCCTCTGACAGACAGGGGTTGTCTCTGAAACAAACAGCTCAATATCATCTCCATATACGGTAAACATTCAGCTACAGGTTCAGGCGTTACGCCCCCACAGATCAGATACCAACATTAGAATGAACAGTTCACTGGTTACAGGGTGGTCAAAGGTTCAGACACGTACACATTTAATCAGAAGAGAAGTTAGGATAATATCAGACTCATGCTGTGTTGTTGTGAGTCAGCAGCTACACTGACGGTCTCCCCCTGACCCACTGGTTATTGGCAGGTCCAAGGTCAGGATATAATTTCCTGAAGATGTTCTACAACCAAAACTATTACATTCATTATTTTGTTTAAGTTAGACAGTGTGCGGGAGTTTCTTTGCAACCTTTGTCCTGCTTGTTCCCCTTCAATGCAGCTGTCTCACCATCATAGGGGGGTGGGGCGGTTACAAACCCCCAATCAGTGGTGCAGAAAGTGGGTACGCCAAAGCGATGGTAAAATATAAATAAAAAAATAGGTATTTTCAATATGTAGCTGCGTTTGTGCGTTTCTAAATCATTTCTGCATTTCCTCAATGTTATTATATAACATTTGAGAGGACTAACAGGATAGAGTAGGATAGGATAGAATGTTGACATAGAATGTTGACATAGAAGAGGGAGGGGGGAGCGGGTGAGCGCCGAGTGAGCAGGTGCGTAGGAGTAGTGAGTTGTCGGGGCTAAAATAGAAAAAGAAAGAGGGAAAAGGAGATGACATGTTAAGGGATGTGACAGCAGTTAAATAAGTGGATGGTGAGAGGCTGCAGGTAGGATTAAAGTGGGACGTCTGGGCTTGGAGGCTTGAGACATGTCAGGTAGAGATGAGACCAGTGATGACATCAGGTAGAGATGAGACCAGTGATGACATCAGGTAGAGATGAGACCAGTGATGACATCAGGTAGAGATGAGACCAGCGATGACATCAGGTAGAGATGAGACCAGTGATGACATCAGGTAGAGATGAGACCAGTGATGACATCAGGTAGAGATGAGACCAGTGATGACATCAGGTATAGATGAGACCAGTGATGACATCAGGTAGAGATGAGACCAGTGATGACATCAGGTAGAGATGAGACCAGCGATGACATCAGGTAGAGATGATACCAGCGATGACATCAGGTAGAGATGAGACCAGTGATGACATCAGGTAGAGATGAGACCAGTGATGACATCAGGTAGAGATGAGACCAGCGATGACATCAGGTAGAGATGAGACCAGCGATGACATCAGGTAGAGATGATACCAGTGATGACATCAGGTAGAGATGAGACCAGTGATGACATCAGGTAGAGATGAGACCAGTGATGACATCAGGGTTATGGGGTATGCAGCCAGAATTGTGGCTGTATACCCCTCTGACACTGGGTAGTTGCGCCACTGCCCCCAATGATCCAAACTAGGCTTTTTCCAAAGTTTTGTTGCTTTTTTTGGGATGTTTTGTCGCTTTTCTGACATTTTTTATCCTTCTTTAAAATGTTTTTGTTGCTTATTTTGTCGTCTTTTTCAAGGTTTTTTTTTTGGACAATTTATTTCAATGTTTCTGTAAGCCTTCTGGAGTTTTTTTTTCGAAGTTGTTGTTGCTTTTTCCGAATCTTTTTTTGCGTTTTGTTACCCTAAAGACAATTGTTTTTGTTTATGTTTTTCGGTTTTGTCCCCAAAAACGAAAAACAACAACCAAATGTTAAAGGTCCCATGGCATTAAAATATCACTTTATGAGGTTTTTTTAACATTAATGTGTGTCCCCCCAGCCTGACTATGGCCCCCCCCCCCCAGTGGCTAGAAATGGTGATAGGTGTAAACCGAGCCCTGGGTATCCTGCTCTGCCTTTGAGAAAATGAAAGCTCAGATGGGCCAATCAGGAGTCTTCCCTTTATGACGTCATAAGGGGAAAGGTTACCTCCCCTTTCTCTGCTTTGCCCGCCCAGAGAATGTGGCCCCCCCATGAGAGAGAGAGAGAGACATCATGGCTTTCAAACGAGCAAAATTACACACCATACACACACAGATATTACTTCACATTACACACCATACACACACAGATATTACTTCACATTACACACCATACACACACAGATATTACTTCACATTACACACCATACACACACAGATATTACTTCACATTACACACCATACACACACAGATATTACTTCACATTACACACCATACACACACAGATATTACTTCACATTACACACCATACACACACAGATATTACTTCACATTACACACCATACACACACAGATATTACTTCACATTACACACCATACACACACAGATATTACTTCACATTACACACCATACACACACAGATATTACTTCACATTACACAACATTTGAAAATATAAATCATATTTAATTTTACAGTTAACGAAATTAATAAAAAAAGACATTACGCTACTCCGAATCAATGTATTTTAAGAGATATGATATAACAAAAAGCCCTTTAACAGACTCTCTCTGAATTGGTATTAGATATTGACATTTCTTCTGAAGTGATTTTTTGAAACCATCCTGAGTTTTTTGTTGTTTGATCATTTTTGGGAGAGAGTTTCATTCACACATTGCTCTGGACCTAACTGAACGTTGAAGTGATTTGGTAAAATATAACTACCTCCTACTGCATCTCTCGTTGGATAATGATGTGCATCAGTACTAAAAGATATTTTTGTAAATAAAGTAAAAGGTGTTTTGTTTGTTATAACATTATGTAAAAAAACCATTAGTGAATACACAGATCCATTTTAAACTGTACACCATGAGAAGCTTTCATGCATTTTATCAACATTTGATCTAAAGCCACAAGAGAGAGCCACATGTGCAGCTTTATTCTGAATACCTTCTAGTTTTCTTATATTAATTGTTGAGGTTTTGGACCAAACCACAGAGCAGTAATCAAGGTGTGAAAAAACAAATCCCAGACTGAACAACACCTTGAGCTGCATTTAATGTGTGAAAGGTGCTTTACAAACAAGATATTATTATTATATTGATCTGTTATCTTTTTTATGAAGGAGTGAACATGACATTGACATGTCCTTTTTGACTCAGTTATGTTAAGGAAAGGGTCGTGGGTGGGCGTACGGTTCTGTGACACGCGGGAGGATGAAAAAAGTGACTATAGCAAACGTGACAAGCGGGACATGAACCCCGCTCTCCTGGGTGAAAGTCCTGCGTTTGTTTGACCCGTCCACCCCCCCAACCAACCTCCATATGCAGAAATTCGACCTTACATAGTAGCCTACTCTCTAAATCCTCTATAACTGCTGCTCTCCCCGGTGCCTTACACAAACACGCTGAAAGACGCCTTTTTCGTCGCCTCAGACGTTAAGAGACACTGTCCAAACATCCTAATTTTACGAGTTCAGAATGAGAACGGGTTGAGGTACAATATCTAACATTTCTGCATTAGCCTGTTCAAAATGTATGTATGTATGTATGTATGTATGCATGTATGCATGTATGTATGCATGTATGTATGTATGCATGTATGTATGTATGCATGTATGTATGTATGCATGTATGTATGCATGTATGTATGTATGTGTCTGTTTTATCTGTCTTCTTCCAGCTGCAGCAGATTGACACCATCACACCTGCAGAGATGCAGTACAGACACATGACCAGCAGGGGACACACTACTCTGAAATCACACACACACACACACACACACACACACACACACACACACACACACACACACACACACACACACACACACACACACACACACACAAACACACACACACACACACACACACACACACACACACATACACACACACAAACACACACACACACAAACACACCTTGGTTAGTTTGTGTGTGTGTGTGTGTGTGTGTGTGTGTTTGTGTGTGTTTGTGTGTGTTTGTGTGTGTGTGTGTGTGTTTGTGTGTGTGTGTGTGTGTGTATGTGTATGAATGAGTGAACATGACGACATTAAAAACAGACAGAGTTACACTGTCACATGTTTTATTATCTTTTATCAGTAAAAAAGATTGAATGTTAAAAGATAAACTGCACAAAGTCTGAAGATGAAGAAGAGCAGAACTCTGACACGATGCAAATCTGAAGAATGTTCAGATAGAGAAATGAAATAATCTGCAGTCTTATATCCTCCCACAGAGAGAGGTTGTCTCTGCAACAAACAGCTGGATATCATCGCCATATACGGTAAACATTCAGCTACAGCTTCAGACATCCCCCCCACTGATCCTCATTTAAATACACACTTTATGTGGTCAAAGACCACAAACAGGAAGATGTGGTTTTCACACTTTAAGATGTTTTCACACGTTGCTCCGATGCAGCTTCCTGTTAATGATGACCTACAAAAATAGAGAAACATTAACACGATTTGTTTTATTCATACTAGTACAGAGCCTGTTCAAAATGTATGTATGTATGTATGTATGCATGCATGTATGTATGTATGCATGCATGTATGCATGTATGCATGTATGTATGTATGCATGTATGCATGTATGCATGTATGTATGTATGTATGCATGTATGCATGTATGCATGCATGCATGTATGTATGTATGTATGTATGTATGTATGTATGTATATATTCATGTATGCATGTATGCATGTATGTATGTATGTATGTATGTATGTATGTATGCATGTATGCATGTATGCATGTATGTATGTATGTATGTATGTATGTATGCATGTATGTATGTATGTATGTATGTATGTATGTATGTATGTATGCATGCATGTATGTATGTATGTATGTATGTATGTATGCATGCATGTATGCATGTATGTATGTATGTGTCTGTTTTATCTGTCTTCTTCCAGCTGCAGCAGATTGACACCATCACACCTGCAGAGATGCAGTACAGACACAAGACCAGCAGGTGACACACTACTCTGAAAACACACACACACACACACACACACAAACACAAACAAACACACAGACACACACACACACACACACACACAAACACACCTTGGTTAGTTTGTGTGTGTTTGTGTGTGTTTGTTTGTGTGTGTGTGTGTGTGTGTTTGTTTGTGTGTGTGTGTGTGTGTGTGTGTGTGTGTGTGTTTGTGTGTGTGTGTGTGTGTGTGTGTGTGTGTGTGTGTTTGTGTGTGTGTGTATGTGTATGAATGAGTGAACATGACGACATTAAACACAGACCCAGAGTTACACTGTCACATGTTTTATTCATCAGGTAGTAATAGATTACTCTGGTTCATCAGGTAGTAACAGATTACTCTGGTTCATCAGGTAGTAACAGATTACTCTGGTTCATCAGGTAGTAACAGATTACTCTGGTTCATCAGGTAGTAATAGATTACTCTGGTTCATCAGGTAGTAACAGATTAATCTGGTTCATCAGGTAGTAACAGATTACTCTGATTATTATGTTTCTGTTTACCTCTATACTGACGTTTTGGCGTATTTTTTGACATTTGTATCTCTAACCCTTTTTACATATTTCTGTCACTTATAACAAACGTTTTGTCACTTTGTGCTCCGTTCTGAAAGAAGCCTGAAGGTAAATGTAGTTTTTGACCTTTAAGGCATTGTTTCTCCACAGTTCTGGCTGCTGTTTCCTTGTTTTTGTCTTTTTGTTTTACATTTTTCACATTTCTGAACTTCCTACAAAAGCTTGAAGTGTCCCCCTACCTGCCCCCCTATTTGCCCCCTACCTGCCCCCCTACCTGCCCCCCTATCTGCCTCCCTATCTGCCTCCCTACCTGCCCCCCTATCTTCCCCCCTACCTGCCCCCCTACCTGCCTCCCTACCTCTTCATAACACGTTCTACCTTTACTCCACTTCTCAAAGTCTCTTTGTTGTTACATAACCAGACTACTTTATGAATGAGTGAACATGACGACATTAAACACAGACACAGAGTTACACTGTCACATGTTTTATTCATCAAGTAGTAACAGATTACTCTGGTTCATCAGGTAGTAACGGATTACTCTGGTTCATCAGGTAGTAACAGATTACTCTGATTCATCAGGTAGTAACAGATTACTCTGGTTCATCAGGTAGTAACAGATTACTCTGGTTCATCAGGTAGTAACAGATTACTGACTTCCATGAAAGTGAACAGGATCACCGTTCTCACATCTGACTATAATTCTTCTGTTGTTACGAGTTACACCGTTGTACTGACAGTGGGGGGGAACTGCAGGTGGATTCTTATTCACCAGGTTACAGTCAACAATTAAGAAACTAGCTGTGCTAATTCTCATACCGTTGTTGCCATGTGGCACTCCTCCTCTACCACAGATGGCTCGGACGGCGTTCACATCCTGTGTGCTGACGAAGGTATTGAATGTCTTGCAGCTGATTCTTGGGTTCACTTGTGTGGGTGGGTTCACGATTCTTCTGTTTTTCATCTCCGTGGTACATTGGCCGGGCAGTCATCCAATCTTTGATATGCTTATTTTGAAACTGAGCCCAACTTTGTCCGTCCACAGAGAGCACGGCAGCAGAGATCAGCAGAACACCAGCAAAGATAGAGATCTTCATGTCGTTGGAGAAGGTGATAAAATAATAAAGTTGGAGAAGAGTCAGAGTTCCTCTTAGCGAAGAGTTGGTGGAGAAAGTTTCAAGTACGAAGGTCCAAAAATGTGGAAAAGTCTAAAGATGAAGAAGAGCAGAAGAATGTTCAGACAGAAATGTTCAGAGAAATGAAATCATTTTCTGTCTTATATCCTCTGACAGACAGGGGTTGTCTCTGAAACAAACAGCTCAATATCATCTCCATATACGGTAAACATTCAGCTACAGGTTCAGGCGTTACGCCCCCACAGATCAGATACCAACATTAGAATGAACAGTTCACTGGTTACAGGGTGGTCAAAGGTTCAGACACGTACACATTTAATCAGAAGAGAAGTTAGGATAATATCAGACTCATGCTGTGTTGTTGTGAGTCAGCAGCTACACTGACGGTCTCCCCCTGACCCACTGGTTATTGGCAGGTCCAAGGTCAGGATATAATTTCCTGAAGATGTTCTACAACCAAAACTATTACATTCATTATTTTGTTTAAGTTAGACAGTGTGCGGGAGTTTCTTTGCAACCTTTGTCCTGCTTGTTCCCCTTCAATGCAGCTGTCTCACCATCATAGGGGGGTGGGGCGGTTACAAACCCCCAATCAGTGGTGCAGAAAGTGGGTACGCCAAAGCGATGGTGAAAAATAAATAAAAAAATAGGTATTTTCAATATGTAGCTGCGTTTGTGCGTTTCTAAATCATTTCTGCATTTCCTCAATGTTATTATATAACATTTGGGAGGACTAACAGGATAGAGTAGGATAGGATAGAATGTTGACATAGAATGTTGACATAGAATGTTGACATAGAAGAGGGAGGGGGGAGCGGGTGAGCGCCGAGTGAGCAGGTGCGTAGGAGTAGTGAGTTGTCGGGGCTAAAATAGAAAAAGAAAGAGGGAAAAGGAGATGACATGTTAAGGGATGTGACAGCAGTTAAATAAGTGGATGGTGAGAGGCTGCAGGTAGGATTAAAGTGGGACGTCTGGGCTTGGAGGCTTGCAAATATTCATGTTAACAGACTAGCTAGCGTTTGCTAACACTGGGAATGTAGCAGCCAAATGGGGGTTTACGGCTAGCTTACAATATGCAAAACCGAGGTTGCTGAGCTGAAAACTCATAAATATATATATAGCATGTACCATAAATGACAATAATCTGGAAAACATAACTAATGCTATAACTCTGGTTTACCATGGAACCATGCATAGATTTGCTACCAAACTTGGAGGCTTGCAAATATTCATGTTAACAGACTGTTCTCAGACTAGCTAGTGTTTGCTAACTTAATGCAAACCAATGTTGCTGATAGCTCCATTTAGATTTAGGTTAAACCTTATGGTACCAATCTCATGCATGACATATCTCAATTTTATTAAGGTCAAATAACAACGGGTAAATATAAGGTAGCATGCACAATCAATGACAAGAAGAAAAATAAATAAATATGAAAAAAATATATAAATATTTAAAATATAAAATGTGAATGTCATTTCAACAGCAGCACAACCTTACTACATAATAGTTGTCTTATCTGATGTCATCACTAGGCTGATTTAAGAACTGAGTTTAGGCTGCTATATTTACCAGTGAGTTCATTTCATTCAGGTGTGAGGATGGTGGATCAGGAAAGACAGGGGGAGGCAACAGGTAGGGCTAACATTAGGTGGAAGTGTAGGGGGGGCACTTGATACCAACAGATTAATTTCTTAATATTATTAATATGGAAGAACTAATGGAAAATCTATTACATAATGTTTGTTTGACAATATGTCTTAGTGGAGAAGAAGACAGGCAAGGAGTGAATGAGACAGACATGAGACATGTCAGGTAGAGATGAGACCAGTGATGACATTAGGTAGAGATGAGACCAGCGATGACATCAGGTAGAGATGAGACCAGCGATGACATCAGGTAGAGATGAGACCAGTGATGACATCAGGTAGAGATGAGACCAGTGATGACATCAGGTAGAGATGATACCAGTGATGACATTAGGTAGAGATGAGACCAGCGATGACATCAGGTAGAGATGAGACCAGTGATGACATCAGGGTTATGGGTTATGCAGCCAGAATTGTGGCTGCATACCCCTCTGACACTGGGTAGTTGCGCCACTGCCCCCAATGATCCAAACTAGGCTTTTTCCAAAGTTTTGTTGCTTTTTTTGGATGTTTTTGTCACTTTTCTGACATTTTTTATCCTTCTTTAAAATGTTTTTGTTGCTTATTTTGTCGTCTTTTTCAAGGTTTTTTTTTTGGACAATTTATTTCAATGTTTCTGTAAGCCTTCTGGAGTTTTTTTTTTCGAAGTTGTTGTTGCTTTTTCCGAAACTTTTTTAGCGTTTTGTTACCCTAAAGACAATTGTTTTTGTTTATGTTTTTCGGTTTTGTCCCCAAAAACGAAAAACAACAACCAAATGTTAAAGGTCCCATGGCATTAAAATATCACTTCATGAGGTTTTTTAACATTAATATGAGTTCCCCCCAGCCTGCCTATGGCCCCCCAGTGGCTAGAAATGGTGATAGGTGTAAACCGAACCCTGGGTATCCTGCTCTGCCTTTGAGGAAATGAAAGCTCAGATGAGCCAATCAGGAGTCTTCCCTTTATGACGTCATAAGGGGAAAGGTTACCTCCCCTTTCTCTGCTTTGCCCACCCTGAGAATTTGGCCCCTCCATGAGAGAGAGAGAGAGACATCATGGCTTTCAAACGAGCAAAGTGGCGGTTGGTCAAGGCCGTTCAGATACAGTATTAGGGGACCACTAAGGTCTATATAAAGAGACTTCAGATACAGTATTAGGGGACCACTAAGGTCTATATAAAGAGACTTCAGATACAGTATTAGGGGACCACTAAGGTCTATATAAAAGAGACTTCAGATACAGTATTAGGGGACCACTAAGGTCTATATAAAAGAGACTTCAGATACAGTATTAGGGGACCACTAAGGTCTATATAAAAGAGACTTCAGATACAGTATTAGGGGACCACTAAGGTCTATATAAAGAGACTTCAGATACAGTATTAGGGGACCACTAAGGTCTATATAAAGAGACTTCAGATACAGTATTAGGGGACCACTAAGGTCTATATAAAGAGACTTCAGATACAGTATTAGGGGACCACTAAGGTCTATATAAAAGAGACTTCAGATACAGTATTAGGGGACCACTGAGGTCACATTACACACCATACACACACAGATATTACTTCACATTACACAACATTTGAAAATACAAATCATATTTAATTTTACAGTTAACGCAATTAATAAAAAAAGACATTACGCTACTCCGAATCAATGTATTTTAAGAGATATGATATAACAAAAAGCCCTTTAACAGACTCTCTCTGAATTGGTATTAGATATTGACATTTCTTCTGAAGTGATTTGTTGAAACCATACTGAGTTTTTTGTTGTTTGATCATTTTTGGGAGAGAGTTTCATTCACACATTGCTCTGGACCTAACTGAACGTTGAAGTGATTTGGTAAAATATAACTACCTCCTACTGCGTCTCTCGTTGGATAATGATGTGCATCAGTACTAAAAGATATTTTTGTAAATAAAGTAAAAGGTGTTTTGTTCTGTTTTAAACTGTACACCATGAGAAGCTTTCATGCATTTTATCAACATTTGATCTAAAGCCACAAGAGAGAGCCACATGTGCAGCTTTATTCTGAATACCTTCTAGTTTTCTTATATTAATTGTTGAGGTGCTGGACCAAACCACAGAGCAGTAATCAAGGTGTGAAAAAACCAATCCCAGACTGAACAACACCTTGAGCTGCATTTAATGTGTGAAAGGTGCTTTACAAACAAGATATTATTATTATATTGATCTGTTATCTTCTTTATGAATGAGTGAACATGACGACATTAAAAACAGACCCAAAGTTAAACTGTCACGTGTTTTATTCAACAGGTAGTAATAGATTACTCTGGTTCATCAGGTAGTAACAGATTACTCTGGTTCATCAGGTAGTAACAGATTACTCTGGTTCATCAGGTAGTAATAGATTACTCTGGTTCATCAGGTAGTAACAGATTACTCTGGTTCATCAGGTAGTAACAGATTACTGACTTCCATGAAAGTGAACAGGATCACCGTTATCACATCTGACTATAATTCTTCTGTTGTTACGAGTTACACCGTTGTACTGACAGTGGGGGGGAACTGCAGGTGGATTCTGATTCACCAGCTTACAGTCAACAATTGGGAAATTAGCATTGCTAATTGTCATACCGTTGCCATATGGCACTCCTCCTCCTCTACCACAGATGGTTCGGGCGGCGTTCACATTCCCTGTGATGAAGGTATTGAATGTCTTGCAGCTGATTGTTGGGTTCACTTGTGTGGGTGGGTTCACGATTCTTCTGGCTGCTATCACCTGCTTAAAGTGCTTTACATAAAAATCAGCATACACATAAAAACAAAACAAAAATACACAAGACAATCAAGAAGAACAAACACATACAAGTGCAACTATACACACACACACACACACACACACACACACACACACACACAGCCCTGTAGCCGGCGGCAGGAAGCCCTGTAACCGGCGGCAGGAAGACCTGTAGCCGGCGGCAGGAAGCCCTGTAGCCGGCTGATTAAAAGTCTTATTCTGTACAGAACACATGTAGTGTGGCTGATTATGTTTAGAAATCAGAGAGACTATCTCTGTTCAGATTACAGATCATCTACAGTCTGTTAATTAAAATCAGCAACAGATCACATGTAGAGCATTGTGAGAGCTACTCTGTCTTTATAAAACTGGAGACTGTACCAGCTGATATTTGGGTCTGATAACATTTTATTAAATCAGAATAGGACCACAGCGTTTCTGTGATGTCCTGTTCAGCCTGAAGGCTCCTGGAAACGGCTGAAAGCGTTCTGAATTGAGCAGATTGTTGTCACCGCCCCCGGCTGCTGCCGCCTGCTCTCGTCTACTTTACAAAGGTGCCTTTGTCGTTCTTATTGGCGCTAAAAGTCTCCTTTAGCGCTTTAAGTAACCACGCTTGGTCGGGACTATTGCCGTCCCTTTAGAGCTATAAGTAAACGTGCTTGGTCGGGACTATTTCCGTCCCTTTAGAGCTATAAGTAAACGTGCTTGGTCGGGACTATTGACGTCCCTTTAGAGCTATAAGTAAACGTGCTTGGTCGGGACTATTGCCGTCCCTTTAGCGCTATAAGTAACCACGCTTGGTCGGGACTATTGACGTCCCTGTAGCGCTCTAAGTAAACGCTCTTGGTCGGGACTCTTGACGTCCCTTTAGCGCTATAAGTAAACGTGCTTGGTCGGGACTATTGACGTCCCTTTAGAGCTATAAGTAAACGTGCTTGGTCGGGACTATTGCCGTCCCTTTTGACGCAGTTATGTTAAGGAAAGGGTCGTGGGTGGGCATACGGTTCTGTGACACGCGGGAGGAAAGAAAAAAGTGACTATAGCAAACGTGACAAGCGGGACATGAACCCCGCTCTCCTGGGTGAAAGTCCTGCGTTTGATTGACCCATCCACCCCCCCAACCAACCTCCATATGCAGAAATTCGACCTTACATAGTAGGCTACTCTCTAAATCCTCTATAACTGCTGTTCTCCCCGGTGCCTTACACAAACACGCTGAAAGACGCCTTTTTCGTCGCCTCAGACGTTAAGAGACACTGTCCAAACATCCTAATTTTACGAGTTCAGAATGAGAACGGGTTGAGGTACAATATCTAACATTTCTGCATTAGCCTGTTCAAAATGTATGTATGTATGTATGTATGTATGTATGTATGTATGTATGTATGTATGCATGTATGCATGTATGCATGTATGTATGCATGTATGCATGTATGTATGTATGTATGCATGTATGCATGTATGCATGTATGTATGCATGTATGTATGTATGTATGTGTCTGTTTTATCTGTCTTCTTCCAGCTGCAGCAGATGGACACCATCACACCTGCAGAGATGCAGTACAGACACAAGACCAGCAGGGGACACACTACTCTGAAAACACACACACACAAACACACACACACACACACACACACACACACACACACACACACACACACACACACACACACACAAACACACACACACACACACACACACACACACACACACACACACACACACACACACACACACACACACACACACACACACACACACACACAAACACACCTTGGTTAGTTTGTGTGTGTGTGTTTGTTTGTGTGTGTGTGTGTGTGTGTGTGTGTGTTTGTGTGTGTTTGTGTGTGTGTGTGTGTGTGTGTGTGTGTGTGTGTGTGTGTGTGTGTGTGTGTGTGAATGAGTGAACATGACGACATTAAACACAGACACAGAGTTACACTGTCACATGTTTTATTCATCAGGTAGTAACAGATTACTCTGGTTCATCAGGTAGTAACAGATTACTCTGATTCATCAGGTAGTAACAGATTACTCTGATACATCAGGTAGTAACAGATTACTGACTTCCATGAAAGTGAACAGGTTTTCTTTTTTTACATCTGACTATAATTCTTCTGTTGTTACGAGTCACACCTTTGTACCGACATTTGTAGGGAACTGCAGGTGGATTCTTCTTCACAATCTTACAGTCAACAATTAAGAAACTAGCATGTGCTAATTGTCATACCGTTGCCATATGGCACTCCTCCTCTACCACAGATGGTTGGGACGGCGTTCACGTTCCCTGTGATGAAGGTATTGAATGTCTTGCAGCTGTTTCCTGGGTTCACTTGTGTGGGTGGGTTCACGATTCCTCTGGCTGCTATCACCTGGGTACATTGGACAGCAGTCATCCCAGCGTTGATATGCTTATTTTGAAACTGAGCCCAAGTTTGTCCGTCCACAGAGATCAGAGCAGCAGAGATCAGCAGAACACCAGAAAAGATAGAGATCTTCATGTTGATCTGGAGAATACAGAGTTATAAAAGCTGTTAGAGACTTTACTCTGACATATCTAACATCTCTTTATATTATCATATAAACCTGTCTAATGTATATGAGAGTATTACTATATAGGGACCTGTCTAATGTATATGAGAGTATTACTATATAGGGACCTGTCTAATGTATATGAGAGCATGTTTTGTGTTGAGATATGTTTATTTTCTGTATTTTGTGTTGTCTTTGTAAAGCTGCGGAACGGACAGAGTCCAAAACTAATTTCCCTTTGGGGACAATAAAGTATATCTTATCTCATCAGCAGAGCAGCAGAAAGCAGCAGCACACCCGGCAAGAGATAGAGACCTCTTTGAGTTTATAAGCAAGCACCAAAAGCGGGAAAAAAAAGCGTCAAAACTTTGGAAAAAAAGAAGCAGGAGCCAAAAGGTTACACAAAACAAAACGACATGAAACTTTGAAAAATGGGTAAAAAAAAATGTCAACAAGTTGTAGAAATCATCGTCCTCAAAGCTGAAACAGAATCTATATCAGCAGAGACGTTTGAATGTCTTAGAGACAGAAAAAGCACTTCATGGTGTGCTGCGTGTCCCCCCCCCACCGCTCTCCTCTTTCCTGTCTAAAGATGTCACAATAAAAGCCCAAAAAAATTATCTTAACAAAAAAAGTGTCTAAAAAAACATCAAAGAAACTGTTTTTATTTTCCAAATGCTTTTGAACTTCTTTCTTTATGGTCAATGTGCAGAAATATCAGATTTGGCTTTTCACCTAAAATTAAAGAAATCTATGGACTTCTTACCTAACATTTGTTTGATTATATTTATTACCAATATAGTGTGCACACAATACAATACCTGCACACAGGATTAAATATATTTCATACACAGGTTCAGCTGATTTCTTTCTGTAGAAGAAATCCATAAAGTCCCGATGCAGCGAGATGAAGTTAGACAGACAAACAAAATAATAAAGTGAAAATATAAACAAACTTTTGAGATGTCGTCCTCACGGCTGAAACAGAATCTAAACCAGAGAAGTTTAAATGTGTTAAAGACAGAATAATAATATAAAGTATATTTACCTGAATGACAGGAGAGAGATGAGTTCTAGAGTCAGCAGCAGGAGAGATACCTGGAATATCACATCATAACACACTACATTACATCACAGTTATCTAAAAACGTGGCGACAAAACTGTCAAAAAGCAACAAAAAGTTACAAATAGAACATAATTTTACGTGATATCACAGTTAACTTCAAAGTTCTTTAGAAAGGGTCAACAAAGTGTCAAAAATGCAACAAAAATGTCGAAGAGTGACAAATAACAGAAATGACAAACCTTGAAAAATACGTCGGAAAAAGTGGCAAAAAGTGACTGAAAAGTCAACAAACAAGATGACGAAAACATCGGGAAACCAAAAGTGAGAAAAGCTAACGTTAGCAGCCAGAGTCAGCGTTTTCTCTTACCGTAGAGTTGGTGGAGAGAGATCAGGTGGGAAGGTGCTGCTGTCCTTTGGTCGACTTGTTTTCAGTAAAAAGGATTGAATGTTAAAAGATAAACTGCACAAAGTCTGAAGATGAAGAAGAGCAGAACTCTGACACGATGCAAATCTGAAGAATGTTCAGATAGAGAAATGAAATAATCTGCAGTCTTATATACTCCCACAGAGAGAGGTTGTCTCTGCAACAAACAGCTGGATATCATCTCCATATACGGTAAACATTCAGCTACAGCTTCAGACATCCCCCCCACTGATCCTCATTTAAATACAGACTTTACGTGGTCAAAGACCACAAACAGGATGATGTTGTTTTCACACTTTAAGATGTTTTCACACGTTGCTCCGATGCAGCTTCCTGTTAATGATGACCTACAAAAATAGAGAGACATTAACTTTGAGAAATACTTTTTTATATTATGAAACACAATACTGAGGCAGTTTCTATAGCAGGTATAGCGTTAGCATTAACTAGCAGCTAGCACACACTTTTACATCAGGATTTATTATTCTTAATGTTTTTTGTGCTTAAAGTGCTTTACATAAAAATCAGCATATGCATTAAAAACAAAACAGAAATACACAAGATAATCAAGAAGAACAAACACATACAAGTGCAACTATACACACACACACACACACACACACACACACACACACACACATACACATAACATACGTTTTTGTCTTTTTGTTTTACCTTTTTCACATTTCTGAACTTCCTACAAAAGCTTGAAGTGCCCCCCTACCTGCCCCTTACCTGCCCCCCTACCTGCCCCCTTATCTGCCTCCCTACCTGCCCCCCTATCTTCCCCCCTACCTGCCTCCCTACCTGCCCCCTACCTGCCCCCCTATCTGCCTCCCTACCTGCCCCCCTACCTGTCCCCCTATCTTCCCCCCTACCTTCCTCCCTACCTGCCCCCTTCCTGCCCCCCTACCTGCCTCCCTACCTGCCCCCCTACCTGCCTCCCTACCTGCCCCCCTACCTGCCTCTCTGCTGTACTGTTCTATACTCTACATGACCTAAAACAGGCGTAGAGGCATTTATCAATTTGAACGTGAGCATAGGCTGAGATCAAATCTCACGTCTGGTCTGAACTTGTGTATGTAAGTTTTGGAGTCAGTGTGGCCTTGCGGTGCAGCATATAATCAGTTTAACAGGAGAAGGAGAAGTCATCAGTTGATCACTTATCAACAAAGGCAGATCTGGCTCTTTTAGAGGACCTCTATGCGCCCGGTACAACAGTGCACACGTACGCTCACGGGCCACGCTGGAGCGCTCCATCGGATTGATTAAGGGCAGATGGCTCTGTCTTTCCTCAGCGGGGGGGGGGGGACCCTACTATACACGGCAGAAAAAGTCTGCATCGTTGTTTTAGCCTGTAGGGTTCTGCACAACATCGAGCAGGAAAACAGGGTGCTATAAATGTAGTGATGGAGCCAGATGACCTGATGCCCAGAGAGCAGAGTCCAGCACAGCCCCAACTGGGGGCTATACCAAGGAGACAGGATATTATTCATCACTTTTAAAAGGTATAGTGTTATGTTTGGCAATGATACTCAGTACGGGAACCATGACGATGCACAACATTTTTATTTATTCTTCAGGTTTTCGTTTCTCTTTTAAAGTGTCGTTAATGGCCACAAGTGAACGATTTATTTCTGCCATTGACCGAGTTATTTCGGTTTGTTTTTCCAGCCCCTCTGCTGTCAGGAGACAGGGGTGGGGTGGGGGGGGGTGTGGTGGTCCAGCACGGGGGGCGGAGGACTCTCCCTCACACCTTGTTCTGACTCATGAGAAAAACACGAGTAAAATAAAAGACTGCTTAAACTCTGCTACAGTGTGTTTATTTAATTTTAGGTACACCATGTAGGCCTAAGAGATTGCAGTATTAGCCTGTATATAACTATTATGACTATAGCATACATATGTCAAGGGTGTATACATTAAATAAACTTCAGCTGGAGTCTGATTTACCTCAGCAACACTGTTGACAGCACCAGTGATCTCTTCCCATTCAGCCTTCTTTCTCCAGCCTTTAACACCAGTTCTCAGGCTGCCAGATAGTGAACCTGAGATATCAGGGTTTCAGTCTCCACCTCTGAGAAGTGACGCTTCTCAGCCGGATTACGTCTCGCCATGTCCTAAATTATAGGGGCGAGGCCTCAAAACCCAGAATATATTGGGGCGTGATATTTAAATTAGCATGTCGTCACATGATTTCTACGCTCATATCTGCTCTGGTTTCTACGTTAGGTTGATAAATGAGGGCCAGTGTTTTAATATCTGCTCTGGTTTCTACGTTAGGTTGATCAATGAGGGCCAGTGTCATGTTCAAGAAACCAATATGAAATGATTCAAGCTTTGTGACATGGTGCATCATCCTGCTGGAAGTAGCCATCAGAGGATGGGTACATGGTGGTCATAAAGGGATGAACATGGTCAGAACAATGCTCAGGTAGGCTGTGGCATTTAAACGATGCCCAGTTGGTACTAAGGGGCCTAAACTGTGCCAAGAAAACATTCCCCACACCATTACACCACCACCACCACCAGCCTGTCCAGTAGAAACAAGGCATGATGGATCCATGTTCGCATTCTGTTTACGCCAAATTCTGGCTCTACCATCTGAATATCTCAACAGAAATCGAGACTCATCAGACCAGGCAACATTTTTACAGTCTTCAACTGTCCAATTTTGGTGAGCTCGTGCAAATTGTAGCCTCATTATCCTATTTTTAGTGGAGATGAGTTGTACCCGGTGGGGTCTTCTGCTGGTGTAGCCCATCTTCCTCAAGGTTGTGTCTGTTGTGGCTTCACAAATGCTGTGAATGTGAAGAAAGGTAGGGGGGGTATTGTGTGTGGATCGAAAGAGTTGTTGCAGAAAGCTTCAGAGGCTACTGAGTGTAACCGTGGGCAGTGTGTGAGTCTAGTGTCGGTCAGTGTGAGTGTGTAAATAGTATGTCGAGACTGAGTGTAACCGTGGGCAGTGTGTGAGTCTAGTGTCGGTCAGTGTGAGTGTGTAAATAATATGTCGGCTCGAGTCTTGGTTCCTGGCGGGGGAAGTAAACAAGCAATCACCGCTTCAAAAACGTAAAAATGTGCTAAAAAAATCTACAAAGACATCAGAAAAAAGTGACAAAAACTAGGTGCCTGGGTGCCTAGTGGTAGAGCCAGCACCACATAAAGAGGCCCAGTCCTTGACACAAATGTTGCAGGCTCGATTCCGACCTGTGGCACTTTACTGAATGTCACCCCCCCCCCCTTTCATTTCTAATCTGTCCTGTCACTAAAGACCTAAATGCCAGACAAAAATCTTAAAACATCGGGGGGGGAGCCACAAAAGTGTCAAAAAAAGACGACCAAAAAAGTTGAAAAAACATTTTTATTTTCACTAAACGTTGCAGGATGTTCGAGGGGACGACAACACAAGGGTGAAAGGATAAGATTATAGAGTTCTTGATGAATACGTTGATTGAACATTGTCAACATTGTATTCAGAGGTGTATTTAAAGGTCAAACTCCACACCAACGGTTGGAAGAATGAGCTTTCTGCTACATCTCTTCAATGACAACGGAAAACACCAACATACTGTTTGATTTGGTGGACTTATATTCCCTACTGGACCAGAAAGACCCCCAGTATCTTCATTCTCTTTATTTCTCATGTTTTGTTGTATATATTGTCTTTACCTCAAAGCTGTCAACTCTTTTTTTGGAACAAATGTACGAACACATTGGGCCTTGATTGTTTGTATGACTATTGTACAATAAAGATAGAAGAAAAAAACAACAAGGCAATGACACACACACACACACACACACACACACACACACACACACACACACACACACACACACACACACACACACACACACACACACACACACACACACACACACACACACACACACACACACACACACACACAAACAAACACACACACACACAGACACACACACACACACACACACACACACACACACACACACACACACACACACACACACACACACACACACACACACACACACACACACACACACACACACACACACACACACACACACACACACACACACACACACACACACACACACACACACACACACACACACACACACACACACACACACACACACACACACACAGACACACACACACACAGAGACACACACAGACACAGACACACACACACACACACACACACACACACACACACGGTTGGTGGAGGAATCAGGAGGTTTGGATAAGATTAGATTTGATGTTAAAGATTTCCAAAAAACCAGAGGTGGAAAGTAACTAAGTACATTTACTCAAGTACTGTAGTTAAGTACAAATGTAAGGGTACTTGTACTTTACTTGAGTATTTCCATGTTCTGCTTCCTTCTACTTGTACTTCACTCCATCTCAGAGGGACGATTTATCAGTCACCAACCAAACTCTGTGCAAGTTTCACAGTATTTAAGTAACATCACAAAATGTCTCATTTTATTTGTTCATTCATGTATTTTCTGTACATTTTATCACAACTATTGGTACATTACTCTGATTTCAGTCATATTACATGTTTTTCTTTCCATTAGAACTTAAATATTTAGTCAAAGATACTCATTTAGGCTGAATATAAGCAATATATATTTCCCTCTGAGATGTAGTGGAGTAGAAGTAGAGGGAGCAGAACACTGAAATACTCAAGGAAAGTACAAGTACCCCTAAATGTGTCGGCTACTTTAACATACAGGAAAGTTTCTAGTTTTGTTTTTGTATAATTGAGTCTTTTCTTCATAAAACTTTCTACCTTTACTCCACTTCTCAAAGTCTCTTTGTTGTTACATAACCAGACTACTTTATGAATGAGTGAACATGACGACATTAAACACAGACACAGAGTTACACTGTCACATGTTTTATTCATCAAGTAGTAACAGATTACTCTGGTTCATCAGGTAGTAACAGATTACTCTGGTTCATCAGGTAGTAACAGATTACTCTGATTCATCAGGTAGTAACAGATTACTCTGGTTCATCAGGTAGTAACAGATTACTGACTTCTATGAAAGTGAACAGGATAACCGTTCTCACATTCGACTATAATTCTTCTGTTGTTACGAGTTACACCTTTGTACTGACATTTGTATGGAATTGCAGGTGGATTCTTATTCACCAGCTTACAGTCAACAATTGGGAAACTAGCATTGCTAATTCTCATACCGTTGCCATGTGGCACTCCTCCTCTACCACAGATGGCTCGGACGGCGGTCACATTCCCTGTGATGAAGGTATTGAATGTCTTGCAGCTGTTTCTTGGGTTCACTTGTGTGGGTGGGTTCACGATTCCTCTGTCTGCTATCACCTGGGTACATTGGTCAGCAGTCATCCCAGCGTTGATATGCTTATTTTGAAACTGAGCCCAAGTTTGTCCGTCCACAGAGATCAGAGCAGCAGAGATCAGCAGAACACCAGAAAAGATAGAGATCTTCATGTTGATCTGGAGAATACAGAGTTATAAAAGCTGTTAGAGACTTTACTCTGACATATCTAACATCTCTTTATATTATCATATAAAAGCTGTTACAGAAGTGCTGTAGATTGAATATATATAGATTGTATATGAGAGAATTACTATATAGGGACCTGTCTAATGTATATGAGAGTATTACCATATAGGTACCTGTCTAATGTATATGAGAGTATTACTATATAGGGACCTGTCTAATGTATATGAGAGTACTACTATATAGGTACCTGTCTAATGTATATGATAGTATTACTATATAGGTACCTGTCTAATGTATATGAGAGTATTACTATATAGGGACCTGTCTAATGTATATGAGTATTACTATATAGGGACCTGTCTAATGTATATGAGTATTACTATATAGGGACCTGTCTAATGTATATGAGTATTACTATATAGGGACCTGTCTAATGTATATGAGAGTATTACTATATAGGGACCTGTCTAATGTATATGAGTATTACTATATAGGGACCTGTCTAATGTATATGAGAGTATTACTATATAGGGACCTGTCTAATGTATATGAGTATTACTATATAGGGACCTGTCTAATGTATATGAGAGCATGTTTTGTGTTGAGATTTGTTTATTTTCTTTATTTTGTGTTGTCTTTGTAAAGCTGCGGAACGGACAGAGTCCAAAACTAATTTCCCTTTGAGGGACAATAAAGTATATCTTATCTCATCAGCAGAGCAGCAGAAAGCAGCAGCACACCCGGCAAGAGATAGAGACCTCTTTGAGTTTATAAGCATGCACCAAAAGCGGGGAAAAAAAAGCGTCAAAACTTTGGAAAAAAAGAAGCAGGAGCCAAAAGGTTACACAAAACAAAACGACATGAACTTTGAAAAATGGGTAAAAAAAAAAATGTCAACAAGTTGTAGAAATCATCGTCCTCAAAGCTGAAACAGAATCTATATCAGCAGAGACGTTTGAATGTCTTAGAGACAGAAAAAGCACTTCATGGTGTGCTGCGTGTCCCCCCCCCACCGCTCTCCTCTTTCCTGTCTAAAGATGTCACAATAAAAGCCCAAAAAAATTATCTTAACAAAAAAAGTGTCTAAAAAACATCAAAGAAACAGTTTTTATTTTCCAAATGCTTTTGAACTTCTTTCTTTATGTTCAATGTGCAGAAATATCAGATTTGGCTTTTCACCTAAAATAAAAGAAATCTATGGACTTCTTACCTAACATTTGTTTGATTATATTTATTACCAATATAGTGTGCACACAATACAATACCTGCACACAGGATTAAATATATTTCATACACAGGTTCAGCTGATTTCTTTCTGTAGAAGAAATCCATAAAGTCCCGATGCAGCGAGATGAAGTTAGACAGACAAACAAAATAATAAAGTGAAAATATAAACAAACTTTTGAGATGTCGTCCTCACGGCTGAAACAGAATCTAAACCAGAGAAGTTTAAATGTGTTAAAGACAGAATAATAATATAAAGTATATTTACCTGAATGACAGGAGAGAGATGAGTTCTAGAGTCAGCAGCAGGAGAGATACCTGGAATATCACATCATAACACACACGTTACATCACAGTTATCTAAAAACGTGGCGACAAAACTGTTAAAAAGCAGCAACAAAAAGTTACAAATAGAACATAATTTTACGTGATATCACAGTTAACTTCAAAGTTCTTTAGAAAGGGTCAACAACGTGTCAAAAATGCAACAAAAATGTCGAAGAGTGACAAATAACAGAAATGACAAACCTTGAAAAATACGTTGGAAAAAGTGGCAAAAAGTGACTGAAAAGTCAACAAACAAGATGACGAAAACATGGGAAACCAAAAGTGAGAAAAGCTAACGTTAGCAGCCAGAGTCAGCGTTTTCTCTTACCGTAGAGTTGGTGGAGAGAGATCAGGTGGGAAGGTGCTGCTGTCCTTTGGTCGACTTGTTTTCAGTAAAAAGGATTGAATGTTAAAAGATAAACGGCACAAAGTCTGAAGATGAAGAAGAGCAGAACTCTGACACGATGCAAATCTGAAGAATGTTCAGATAGAGAAATGAAATAATCTGCAGTCTTATATCCTCCCACAGAGAGAGGTTGTCTCTGCAACAAACAGCTGGATATCATCGCCATATACGGTAAACATTCAGCCACAGCTTCAGACATCCCCCCCACTGATCCTCATTTAAATACACACGTTACTGATGGTCAAAGACCAGAAACAGGAAGTTGTTGTTTTCACACTTTAAGATGTTTTCACACCTTGCTCCGATGCAGCTTCCTGTTAATGATGACCTACAAAAATAGAGGAACATTAACTTTGAGAAATACTTTTTTATATTATGAAACACAATACTGAGGCAGTTTCTATAGCAGGTATAGCGTTAGCTTTCACTAGCAGCTAGCACACACTTTTACATCAGGATTTATTATTCTTTATGTTTTCTGTATGCTTTACATAAAAATCAGCATACACATAAAAACAAAACAAAAATACACAAGATAATCAAGAAGAACAAACACATACAAGTGCAACTATACACACACACGCGCACACACACACACACACACACACACACACCACGTGCACACTCACTCACTCACTCACACACACATACACACACACACACACACACACACACACACACACAAACACACCTTGGTTAGTTTGTGTGTGTGTGTGTGTGTGTGTGTTTGTTTGTTTGTGTGTGTGTGTGTGTGTGTGTGTTTGTGTGTGTGTGTGTGTGTGTGTGTGTGTGTGTGTGTGTGTGTATGAATGAGTGAACATGACGACATTAAACACAGACCCAGAGTTACACTGTCACATGTTTTATTCATCAGGTAGTAACAGATTACTCTGGTTCATCAGGTAGTAACAGATTACTCTGGTTCATCAGGTAGTAACAGATTACTCTGGTTTATCAGGTAGTAATAGATTACTCTGGTTCATCAGGTAGTAACAGATTACTCTGGTTCATCAGGTAGTAACAGATTACTCTGATACATCAGGTAGTAACAGATTACTCTGATTCATCAGGTAGTAACAGATTACTCTGGTTCATCAGGTAGTAACAGATTACTCTGATTCATCAGGTAGTAACAGATTACTCTGGTTCATCAGGTATTAACAGATTACTCTGGTTCATCAGGTAGTAACAGATTACTGACTTCCATGAAAGTGAACAGGTTTACTTTTTTTACATCTGACTATAATTCTTCTGTTGTTACGAGTTACACCGTTGTACTGACAGTGGGGGGGAGAACTGCAGGTGGATTCTTCTTCACCAGGTTACAGTCAACAATTAAGAAACTAGCTGTGCTAATTCTCATACTGTTGCCATGTGGCACTCCTCCTCTACCACAGATGGCTCGGACGGCGTTCACATTCCCGTGTGCTGATGAAGGTATTGAATGTCTTGCAGCTGAATCTTGGGTTCACTTGTGTGGGTGGGTTCACGATTCTTCTGTTTTTCATCTCCGTGGTACATTGGCGGGCAGTCATCCAATCTTTGATATGCTTATTTTGAAACTGAGCCCAACTTTGTCCGTCCACAGAGAGCACGGCAGCAGAGATCAGCAGAACACCAGCAAAGATAGAGATCTTCATGTCGTTGGAGAAGGTGATAAAATAATAAAGTTGGAGAAGAGTCAGAGTTCCTCTTACCGAAGAGTTGGTGGAGAAAGTTTCAGGTACGAAGGTCCAAAAATGTAGAAAAGTCTGAAGATGAAGAAGAGCAGAAGAATGTTCAGACAGAAATGTTCAGAGAAATGAAATCATTTTCTGTCTTATATCCTCTGACAGACAGGGGTTGTCTCTGAAACAAACAGCTCAATATCATCTCCATATACGGTAAACATTCAGCTACAGGTTCAGGCGTTACGCCCCCACAGATCAGATACCAACATTAGAATGAACAGTTCACTGGTTACAGGATGGTCAAAGGTTCAGACACGTACACATTTAATCAGAAGAGAAGTTAGGATAATATCAGACTCATGCTGTCATGCCATTTTGTTTAAGTTAGACAGTGTGCGGGAGTTTCTTTGCAACCTTTGTCCTGCTTGTTCCACTTCAATGCAGCTGTCTCAACATCATAGGGGGGTGGGGCGGTTACAAACCCCCAATCAGTGGTGCAGAAAGTGGGTACACCAAAGCGATGGTGAAAAATAAATAAAAAAATAGGTATTTTCAATATGTAGCTGCTGTTGTGCGTTTCTAAATCATTTCAGCATTTCCTCAATGTTATTATATAACATTTGAGAGGACTAACAGGATAGAGTAGGATAGGATAGAATGTTGACATAGAATGTTGACATAGAATGTTGACATAGAATGTTGACATAGAAGAGGGAGGTGGGAGCGGGTGGGCGCCGTGAGCGCCGAGTGAGCAGGTGCGTAGGAGTAGTGAGTTGTCGGGGCTAAAATAGAAAAAGAAAGAGGGAAAAGGAGATGACATGTTAAGGGATGTGACAGCAGTTAAATAAGTGGATGGTGAGAGCCTGCAGGTAGGATTAAAGTGTGACGTCTGGGCTTGGAGGCTTGCAAATATTCATGTTAACAGACTAGCTAGCGTTTGCTAACACTGGGAACGTAGCAGCCAAATGGGGGTTTACGGCTAGCTTACAATATGCAAAACCGAGGTTGCTGAGCTGAAAACTCATAAATATATATATAGCATGTACCATAAATGACAATAATCTGGAAAACATAACTAATGCTATAACTCTGTTTTACCATGGAACCATGCATAGATTTGCTACCAAACTTGGAGGCTTGCAAATATTCATGTTAACAGATTGTTCTCAGACTAGCTAGTGTTTGCTAACTTAATGCTAGCCAATGTTGCTGATAGCTCCATTTAGATTTTGGTTAAACCTTATGGTACCAATCTCATGCATGACATATCTCAATTTTATTAAGGTCAAATAACAACGGGTAAATATAAGGTAGCATGCACAATCAATGACAAGAAGAAAAATAAATAAATATGAAAAAAATATATAAATATTTAAAATCCAAAATGTGAATGTAATTTCAACAGCAGCACAACCTTACTG
Source organism: Sander vitreus (assembly GCF_031162955.1). Lineage (NCBI taxonomy): Eukaryota > Metazoa > Chordata > Actinopteri > Perciformes > Percidae > Sander > Sander vitreus. The sequence goes on along the minus strand of NW_027595549.1, from coordinate 4,359 downwards.
CATAATAGTTGTCTTATCTGATGTCATCACTAGGCTGATTTAAGAACTGAGTTTAGGCTGTCTTCGGTTTTGTCCCCAAAAACAAAAAACAACAACCAAATGTTAAAGGTCCCATGGCATGAAAATATCACTTCATGAGGTTTTTTAACATTAATATGGGTCCCCCCAGCCTGCCTATGGCCCCCCAGTGGCTAGAAATGGTGATAGGTGTAAACCGAGCCCTGGGTATCCTGCTCCTACAGCACAGATGGCACGGACGGCGTTCACATTCCCTGTGATGAAGGTATTGATACCCTTGCAGCTGTTTCTTGGGTTCACTTGTGTGGGTGGGTTCACGATTCCTCTGTCTGCTATCACCTGGGTACATTGGACAGCAGTCATCCCAGCGTTGATATGCTTATTTTGAAACTGAGCCCAAGTTTGTCCGTCCACAGAGATCAGAGCAGCAGAGATCAGCAGAACACCAGAAAAGATAGAGATCTTCATGTTGATCTGGAGAATACAGAGTTATAAAAGCTGTTAGAGACTTTAGTCTGACATATCTAACATCTCTTTATATTATCATATAAAAGTTGTTACAGAAGTGCTGTAGATTCATATTATGTACACAGACACACACACACACACACACACACACACACACACACACACACACACACACACACACACACACACACACACACACACACACACACACACACACACAAACACAGGCGTTTAAATGTTGAAAAAAACATAAAAAGCTAAATAATGACTGTTGGCTGAACTAAACTGTAACGGCCTCTGAAAGGACATTTAAATGTAAAAAAAAAAAAAGGATTTCAAACAATCACCTTACAGTTTCTTCAGACGGTCCAAAGAGTTGACTCTCCTGGAGAGAAAGGTAAATGGTTTCCTGGTATGAATGACAGCTACACCTTGAGGAAGCAGGTAGGATGAGCTGCAATAGGAGCAGATTTTCACAATAAGACGACATTTTGGTTTGTTAACTACACAGAGTTCTGTGATGGCTGCCGAGCCTCGCCGAGACGGCCGAAAACCGCTGACCATGCCACAATAACACCTGCTAGAGAAGACATTTCATTTAACTGGTCGAGGGTGTTTTTGTCTGTGGTGTTAAAGCAATCTTTAAACATTTTGGGAAATGAGATTATTTGCATCTGTGTGGACTAGCCAGACCTTCTTCCACAGCACTGTGGAGGAAGGTCTGAAGAACAGTCTGGTTGTAAGAGACTACAAAGATGGATATCTCAATGATTAAACAGGACTGAATTAAAAAACAGACACAAGTGTAAACTGTCAGATGTGTTTCATTTAACAAGAGACACAAGTTCCACTGATTCATGAGCTGGTTAATAAGACCTATCAAAGAGAACAGGATCTCCTTTAACATCACATGGGACTACAATGTACCTGTTATAATCTGCACCATCATACTCACAAAGACTGACAGTAGCATCCTTCAGTCTGCAGACAACAATGTTAAAGGGTGCTCTGCTTTTTCTGAGATAACGAACACAAAGGCCCTATCCTGCACCTGGCGCAGCGCAAAGCCCGACACAAGTGTGCCCATCTGTGCACCCAGAGACGTGCTGGTCTTACAGGGAGGTGTGTTCAGGTGCATTCTGGGCGTGCTGGTCTTACAGGGAGGTGTGTTCAGGTGCATTCTTGGAGTATTACTATCTTGAGGCAGCGGGAAGTGATCACGCCATTGACCAACAAAAACCTGGTCTAAAGTCAATAACTCAGCATTTCATTGTTATTTTAACAGAGCATTAGTAAAATGTTCCTAGGCTCGTGCACAGCACGTGCACACTATGCTTGTTACACACACAGGGACGCACAGCAGCACACACACACACACACACACACACACACACACACACACATATTCATCACCTTGGTGCAACTGTCATTGTTAATCCCCTCGTTGATACGCTGATTTATAAACTTTGCAGCCGGAGTTTCTTCTTCTCTCACAAAGTCCAGAGAGAGCACTATTAATAAATGGTAAACAGATAGTTCATTTTACTTTATACTTATTTTAGTGTTAAAGGTGCAGTAGAACTACATGAAGCAGGTAATGAAAAGAAAAAACAGCCTGTAGTGTGATTTGCAAAAACCCACCACTCCCTGTTAGATGCACCAATCAGGGCCAGGGGGGGGGGGGGGGTGTCTAACTGCGTGTCAATTACTGCTCAGGCACACATATTCATTCTCCATTGGGGGGGAGGGGCTTATGAGACCACTTTGGGCTTTAGCAGAAAGGGGGGAGGGACTGAGAAGTTGTCGATGTTAAACATTTTTGGCTAAGTCCTGGATCTTCACAATCCTACCTACAGCACCTTTAATCAATGAAATATGTATTTATAGGACAGCGTTGAAAACAGAATATGGTGCTAAAACAGTCTCATAAGTATTAGCAACTTGTAAAACACAATGCACAAATGACAAATGCACAAAGAGGTGGTGATGGCTTAGTGGATATGACACATGCCTGTGGTGTGGGAGATCTGGGGTTTGATTCCCACTGCAATACATCAACCACTGTGTCCCTGAGTAAGACACTTAATCCCTAGTTGCTCCAGAGATGTGCAATATCTGAAATATATAGCAAGTGTAAGTCGCTTTGGATAAAAGCATCAGCTAAATGTAACAAATGAATGCAGAGCGATTTGTATCTGCAAATGTGTGTCTAATGTGTAAATTAACTTAATATTTTTCAAGGTAAATATATTTGTAAATCTCCTTCTCCTATAATATGGTATGTCGAAAAATGTCATATTATGGTATTTCGAAAAAAGTCACAGCATAGTATGTCGAAAAAAGTCATAATATAGTATGTTGAAAAAAGTCATATTATGCTATTTCGAAAAAAGTCACAGTATAGTATGTCAAAAAAAGTCATATTATGGTATGTCGAAAAAAGTCACAATATAGTATGTTGAAAAAAGTCATATTATGGTATGTTGAAAAAAGTCATATTATGGTATTACAAAAAAAGTCATATTATGGTATGTTGATTAAAAAGTCATATTATGGTGTGTTGAAAAAAGTCATATTATAGTATGTTGAAAAAAGTCATAACATAGTATGTTGAAAAAAGTATTAATATAGTATGTCGAAAAAAGTCATAATATAGTATGTTGAAAAAAGTCATATTATGGTATTTTAAAAAAAGTCATATTATGGTATGTTGAAAAAAGTCACAGTACAGCATGTCGAAAAAAGTCATATTATGGTATGTTGAAAAAAGTCATATTATGGTAAGTTGAAAAAAGTCACAGTATAGTATTTTGAAAAAAAGTCATATTATGGTATGTTGAAAAAAGTCATAATATAGTATGTTGAAAAAAGTATTAATATGGTATGTTGAAAAAAGTCATATTATGGTATGTTGAATGAAGTCATATTATGGTGTGTTGAAAAAAATCATATTATAGTATGTTGAAAAAAATCATATTATGGTATGTTGAAAAAATTCAAATTATGGTATGTTGAAAAAAGTCTCAGTATAGTATTTTGAAAAAAAGTCATATTATGGTATGTCAAAAAAAGTCACATTATGGTATGTTGAAAAAAGTCATATTATGGTATGTCGAAAAAAAAGTCATATTATGGTATGTCGAAAAAAAGTCATATTATAGTATGTTGAAAAAAAGTCATATTATGGTATGTTGAAAAAAAGTCATATTATGGTATGTTGAAAAAAAGTCATATTATGGTATGTTGAAAAAAAGTCATATTATGGTATGTTGAAAAAAAGTCATAGTATAGTATGTTGAAAAAAGTCATATTATGGTATGTTGAAAAAAGTCATAGTATAGTATGTTGAAAAAAAGTCATATTATGGTATGTTGAAAAAAGTCAAATTATGGTATGTTGAAAAAAGTCATATTATGGTTTGTTGAAAAAAGTCATATTATGGTATTTTGAAAAAAGTCATATTATGGTATGTTGAAAAAAGTCATATTATGGTATGTCAAAAAGTCATAATATAGTATGTTGAAAAAAAGTCATATTATGGTATGTTGAAAAAAAGTCATATTATGGTATGTTGAAAAAAAGTCATATTATGGTATGTTGAAAAAAAGTCATATTATGGTATGTTGAAAAAAAGTCACAGTATAGTATGTTGAAAAAAAAGTCATATTATGGTATGTTGAAAAAAGTCATAGTATAGTATGTTTGAAAAAAAGTCATATTATGGTATGTTGAAAAAAGTCATAGTATAGTATGTTGAAAAAAAAGTCATATTATGGTATGTTGAAAAAAAGTCATATTATAGTATGTTGAAAAAAAGTCATATTATGGTATGTTGAAAAAAAGTCACAGTATAGTATTTTGAAAAAAAGTCAT
>NW_027595548.1:0-64249 GCF_031162955.1 Sander vitreus | reverse complement strand
TGACAGAGGTCAGAGGGTTCACCGACCCACAGAAGGAGGAGTACTTCAGGAAGAGATTCAGAGATGAGGAGCAGGCCAGCAGAATCATCTCCCACATCAAGACATCACAAAGCCTCCACATCATGTGCCACATCCCAGTCTTCTGCTGGATCACTGCTACAGTTCTGGAGGACGTGTTGAAGACCAGAGACGGAGGAGAGCTGCCCAAGACCCTGACTGAGATGTATATCCACTTCCTTGTGGTTCAGTCCAAAGTGATGAACATCAAGTATGATGGAGGAGCTGAGACGGATCCACACTGGAGTCCAGAGAGCAGGAAGATGATCGAGTCTCTGGGAAAACTGGCTTTTGAGCAGCTGCAGAAAGGCAACCTGATCTTCTATGAGTCAGACCTGACAGAGTGTGGCATCAATATCAGAGCAGCCTCAGTGTACTCAGGAGTGTTCACACAGATCTTTAAAGAGGAGAGAGGACTGTACCAGGACAAAGTGTTCTGCTTCGTCCATCTGAGTGTTCAGGAGTTTATGGCTGCTCTTCATGTCCATCTGACATTCACCAACTCTGGAGTCAACCTGCTGTCAGAAGAACAAACAACATCAACACAGTTCTACCAGAGTGTTGTGGACAAGGCCTTACAGAGTCCAAATGGACACCTGGACTTGTTCCTCCGCTTCCTCCTGGGTCTTTCACTGCAGACCAATCAGAATCTCCTACGAGGTCTGCTGATACAGACAGTAAGTAGCTCAGAGACCAATCAGGAAACAGTCAAGTACATCAAGAAGAAGATGGATGAGGATCTGTATGCAGAGAGAAGCATCAATCTGTTCCACTGTCTGAATGAACTGAATGATCATTCTCTAGTGGAGCAAATCCAACAGTACCTGAGTTTAGGACTCTCCTCATTTAAACTGTCTCGTGCTCAGTGGTCAGCTCTGGTCTTCATCTTACTGTCATCAGAAGAACCTCTGGACGTGTTTGACCTGAAGAAATATGGTGCCTCAGGGAAGGCTTTTCTGAGGCTGCTGCCAGTGGTCAAAGCCTCCAACAAAGCTCTGTGAGTGTGATTTATTCATCAATAAATACTCTGATATCTTTAAACAGGAGTTAAATATAATAACTTATTTGCTTCCTGTTGTCTCTCCAGACTGAGTGGCTGTAACCTGTCAAAGAGAAGCTGTGAAGCTCTGTCCTTAGTTCTCAGCTCCCAGTCCTCTAGTCTGAGAGAGCTAGACCTGAGTAACAACAACCTGCAGGATTCAGAAGTGAAGCTGATCTCTGATGGACTGAAGAGTCCACACTGCACACTGGAGACTCTCAGGTCAGATCAAGAACAATAATCTTTGAAAACACAGTATTGAAAAATACTTTGGAAAGATTGAAAAAATGTGAATGTTTCCAAAGTATTTTATTATGATTTAGAATAAAGCTAGATTACTAAAGAATGAAATATGAACTCCGGCTGAGATCCAGACATCATTTATATTTTCATATCATGTGACTTGATCACTGGGCGTTTGTTTATTCCTGATTATACAACAAGTAGATCAGACCAGATAATCTGATTGGTCAACTAGACATTTAGAACGTACTCAAATCAGCATGACAGCACGCCCACAGCCATTTGAGCACTTGGTGCATCACATAAAATATTACTCATAGTTTGGGTCACATCAGTTGTTTGGATCACATCAGCTGTTTGGATCACATCAGTTGTTTGGATCACATCAGCTGTGCCACTGAAATGTCAATAATGAAGTTGCAGAATGCAGTTTGGTATTTATATGTTATAAATTATACAAATCTCTGTAAGTGGGATTTATTCATCAATAAATACTCTGATATCTTTCAACAGGAGTTAAATATAATAACTTGTTTCCTTCCTGTTGTCTCTCCAGACTGAGTGGCTGTAATCTGTCAGAGAGAAGCTGTGAAGCTCTGTCCTCAGTTCTCAGCTCCCAGTCCTCTAGTCTGAGAGATCTGGACCTGAGTAACAACAACCTGCAGGATTCAGGAGGGAAGCTGATCTCTGTTGGACTGAAGAGTCCACACTGCACACTGGAGACTCTCAGGTCAGGATTCATTAACCGATGACTGATTGACTGATTAACTGATGACCATTTAAACTCTGATTAACTTTAGTTGATAAAACGGCTTACGTGTAGCTTTGTGTCTGTTTGTACGACAAACTTTAGCAGTAGTTTCGAGACTCAGTTAAATACCACAGATGATTTTCAAGATGTATTCTAAATCTGGACTAAAATGTTCCTGGACAACAAACAAACATAAAACAAACACATGGCTCCACGTGTTGACATAGGGTTCCTGTGTGTTGTTCTGTGTGTTTGTAGTCTGTCTGGCTGTCTGATCTCAGAGGAAGGCTGTTCTTCTCTGGTCTCAGCTCTGAGCTCCAACCCCTCCCATCTGAGAGAGCTGGACCTGAGCTACAATCACCCAGGAGACTCAGGAGTGAAGCTCCTGTCAGAGGGACTGAAGGATCCTCTCTGGAAACTGGACACTCTCAGGTACAAACACTAATCACCATAAAGGAGATATTTGTGTAGGAAGTTTTAAAGGCTAACATCTCCATGAAGGAGAATGATAACTCTTTTTTACACATATACATCTCTGTATGTTAAAGGAAGTGTCCATGGTTTTAAGAAATGAAAAGATGTTTTCCAGTAGCCTTACAATGAGTTTAAAATAAAATGTGGGATCAAATTGGACAGTTTTAGATCCTGTTGCAGTGTATTCCAGGTCTCTCTGTCTCTCTCTCTCTGTCTCTCTCTCTCTCTCTTTCTCTCTATCTCTCTCTCTCTTTCTCTCTGTCTCTCTGTCTCTCTCTCTCTCTCTGTCTCTCTCTCTCTCTCTGTCTCTGTCTCTCTGTCTCTCTCTCTCTCTCTCTCTCTCTCTCTCTCTCTCTCTCTTTCTCTCTCTCTCTCTCTCTCTCTCTCTCTCTCTCTCTCTCTCTCTCTGTCTCTCTGTCTCTCTCTCTCTCTCTGTCTCTCTCTCTCTATCTCTCTGTCTCTCTCTCTCTATCTCTCTGTCTCTCTCTCTCTTTCTCTCTGTCTCTCTCTCTCAAGCACACATTAGTTTCATACTTTCAGCTGATCTCATAATGATGTAACATGTAGTCTATGTTAATGACATCATTTTATGGACAGTTAACAGGTCAAATGTACCGATAGCCTAAACTGTGAAAGGTTATTTTCCAGGGAAGAACGTTTATGCGTTGTCCAAACGAAATAGTCATACGCTGTTATTTTTACTATATAACATATCTCATTCATTTCCCTCTGTAGGGCTTTTATTTTCATGCAGCTTTGGTTGAATACCCCAGCGCTCATATAGCCTATAGATCAGTTTATCAGGGACTAGAGACGGACATCTCCATCCTAGAGAACAACAACCTGTAGTTTCAGTAATATTCTCATGACCTGGTCATTATGATCTGATCAAGTACGCTAGGAACACTCTCATACACATCAAATAGCCTATTATAAGATCAGCTGATTTCTGGAGCACTAAACGGCTTTAGAGGAGGACGGTTGTTGTGCGTACTATGAAATAAAAATCCTGACTGAGACCTCCTCTATCTGGAAAGTGTCCTGAGATAACTTCTCTTATGATTGGACACTTTATAGGAAATTCAACTGAATTAAATATTTTCATTGATTGACAGCCCAAATATGAATATAAATGAGTAAATTCCAGCCCTCCATGTGATCAGGATGAAGCTGTGTGAGAGTGATGTAATGCCCCCCCCCCCTCCTCCTTTCAGGGTGGAGCCTGCTGGAGTCAAATGGTTGACACCAGGTCTGAGGAAGTGTAAGTGTGTTTTAATTTCATTCATCAAACTGTGACATCACTCATTCAACCCTCTGATGTCATCATCAAAGTGCTGATTGGTTAATAACTGCAGCTGTGTTGTGTCTCCTTCTCTCCGTCAGATTCCTGTGAACTCACACTCGACACAAACACAGTGAGCAGAGACCTCAAACTGTCTGACAACAACAGGAAGGTGACATTAGTGGAGGAGGAGGATCAGTCATATCCTGATCATCCAGAGAGGTTTGACTTCTGGTCTCAGCTGCTGTGTAGAGATGGTCTGACTGGTCGCTGTTACTGGGAGGTTGAGACGAGAGGAGGGGTTAATATATCAGTGAGTTACAGAGGAATCAGGAGGAGAGGAGGCAGTGTTGACTGTTGGTTTGGAGGTAATGATCAGTCCTGGAGTCTGATCTGCTCTGATGATGGTTACTATGTCTGGCACAATAAGAGAGTAACATCCATCTCCTCCTCCTCTGTCTCTGGTAGAGTAGCAGTGTATGTGGACGTTCCTGCTGGCTCTCTGTCCTTCTACTCAGTCTCCTCTGACTCACTGATCCTCCTCCACACCTTCAACACCACATTCACTCAGCCTCTCTATCCTGGGTTCTGGTTCAGGTCTCCTGGTTCCTCAGTGTCTCTGAGTCCTGTGGAGGACGGAGAGTCTCCTCCTGTTTCTCACTGCTGATCAGTTGAGTCTGTACAGGATCACACTTACAGAAATATTTCAGCTTATTATTATAAACTAATGAATGAACTTTGTATGAAATAATTCAGAATGATTGAACAGATTCCTCGTGAACATTGTAAACTTCCTCCACTTCCAGTCCTTTAAAGATGGAAGCTGTGATCATGAAACTGTAGAAATGCCGTTGACTCGTGTCATGTTTAGTTTGAGTTCTGTCTTTTCACAATAAAAGCATAAAGTGAGTGTGATGTGTTTGTGGTCAAGGTTGAAAAAAGTGACAAAAATGAGGGAAAAAGCTTGAGTGAAGGTTAGAAAAGGCGCAGACAAAAAGGGAAAAAAGAGACAGAAACGTGGAAAAGTGAGCAAACCATTGAAGCCAGAAAAAGCCAAAGTTGCACATTAGACACAACGCGGTCTCACGCCAATAAATGGTCACGTTACTTTTATTCATTGATTCGTGTACAGGAATGAAACGCCACAACGGGGGAATGAAACGCCACAACGGGGGAATGAAACGCCACAACGGGGGGGATGAAATTAAACGCCACAATGGGGGGAATGAAACGCCACAACGGGGAAACTAAACGCCACAACGGGGGATGAAACGCCACAACGGGGGATGAAACGCCACAACGGGGGAACGCACAATGAAGAAACGCCACAACGGGGGGAAACGCCACATGAAACGCCACAACGGGAAACTAAACGCCACAACGGGGAAACTAAACGCCACAACGGGGACTGAAACGCCACAACTGGGAAACTAAACGCCACAACGGGGGACATGAAACGCCACAACGGGAAACTAAACGCCACAACGGGGGACATGAAACGCCACAATGGGGGAAACTAAACTCTAACTAAACTAATCTTTGAAAACACAGTATTGAAAAAATACTTTGGAAAGATTGAAAAAAATGTGAATGTTTCCAAAGTATTTTATTATGATTTAGAATAAAGCTAGATTACTAAAGAATGAAATATGAACTGCGGCTGAGATCCAGACATCATTTATATTTTCATATCATGTGACTTGATCACTGGGCGTTTGTTTATTCCTGATTATACAACAAGTAGATCAGACCAGATAATCTGATTGGTCAACTAGACATTTAGAACGTACTCAAATCAGCATGACAGCACGCCCACAGCCATTTGAGCACTTGGTGCATCACATAAAATATTACTCATAGTTTGGGTCACATCAGTTGTTTGGATCACATCAGCTGTTTGGATCACATCAGTTGTTTGGATCACATCAGCTGTGCCACTGAAATGTCAATAATGAAGTTGCAGAATGCAGTTTGGTATTTATATGTTATAAATTATACAAATCTCTGTGAGTGTGATTTATTCATCAATAAATACTCCGATATCTTTCAACAGGAGTTAAATATAATAACTTGTTTCCTTCCTGTTGTCTCTCCAGACTGAGTGTCTGTAACCTGTCAAAGAGAAGCTGTGAAGCTCTGTCCTCAGTTCTCAGCTCCCAGTCCTCTAGTCTGAGAGAGCTGGACCTGAGTAACAACAACCTGCAGGATTCAGGAGGGAAGCTGATCTCTGTTGGACTGAAGAGTCCACACTGCACACTGGAGACTCTCAGGTCAGGATTCATTAACCCATTCAACTGATGACCATTTAAACTCTGATTAACTTTAGTTGATAAAAAGCTGGCGTGTAGCTTTGTCTGTTTGTACGACAAACTTTAGCAGTAGTTTCAAGACTCAGTTAAATACCACAGATGATTTTCAAGATGTATTCTAAATCTGGACTAAAATGTTCCTGGACAACAAACAAACATAAAACAAACACATGGCTCCACATGTTGACAGAGGGTTCCTGTGTGTTGTTCTGTGTTTGCAGTCTGTCAGGCTGTCTGATCTCAGAGGAAGGCTGTTCTTCTCTGGTCTCAGCTCTGAGCTCCAACCCCTCCCATCTGAGAGAGCTGGACCTGAGCTACAATCACCCAGGAGACTCAGGAGTGAAGCTCCTGTCAGAGGGACTGAAGGATCCTCTCTGGAAACTGGACACTCTCAGGTACAAACACTAATCACCATAAAGGAGATATTTGTGTAGGAAGTTTTAAAGGCTAACATCTCCATGAAGGAGAATGATAACTCTTTTTTACACATATACATCTCTGTATGTTAAAGGAAGTGTCCATGGTTTTAAGAAATGAAAAGATGTTTTCCAGTAGCCTTACAATGAGTTTAAAATAAAATGTGGGATCAAATTGGACAGTTTTAGATCCTGTTGCAGTGTATTCCAGGTCTCTCTGTCTCTCTCTCTCTCTCTCTCTCTCTCTCTCTCTCTCTGTCTCTCTCTGTCTCTCTCTCTTTCTCTCTGTCTCTCTCTCTCTCTCTCTCTGTCTCTCTGTCTCTCTCTCTCTCTGTCTCTCTCTCTCTCTCTCTCTCTCTCTGTCTCTCTCTGTCTCTCTCTCTCTCTCTCTCTCTCTCTCTCTCTCTCTCTCTCTCTATCTCTCTCTCTCTCTCTCTCTCTCTGTCTCTCTCTCTGTCTCTCTCTCTCTGTCTCTCTCTCTGTCTCTCTCTCTCTATCTCTCTCTGTCTCTCTCTCTCTCTCTCTCTGTTTCTCTCTCTCTTTCTCTCTGTCTCTCTCTCTCTCTGTCTCTCTCTCTCTCTCTCTCTCTCTGTCTCTCTCTCTCTCTCTCTCTCTCTCTCTCTGTCTCTCTCTCTCTGTCTCTCTCTCTCTCTCTGTCTCTCTCTCTCTCTCTCTCTCTCTGTCTCATCTCTCTCTCTCTCAGCTCTCATACTCTTTCTCTGTATCATCATTTTATGGACAGTTAACAGGTCAAATGTACCGATAGCCTAAACTGTGAAAGGTTATTTTCCAGGGAAGAACGTTTATGCGTTGTCCAAACGAAATAGTCATACGCTGTTATTTTTACTATATAACATATCTCATTCATTTCCCTCTGTAGGGCTTTTATTTTCATGCAGCTTTGGTTGAATACCCCAGCGCTCATATAGCCTATAGATCAGTTTATCAGGGACTAGAGACGGACATCTCCATCCTAGAGAACAACAACCTGTAGTTTCAGTAATATTCTCATGACCTGGTCATTATGATCTGATCAAGTACGCTAGGAACACTCTCATACACATCAAATAGCCTATTATAAGATCAGCTGATTTCTGGAGCACTAAACGGCTTTAGAGGAGGACGGTTGTTGTGCGTACTATGAAATAAAATCCTGACTGAGACCCCCCCCCCTCCTCCTTTCAGGGTGGAGCCTGCTGGAGTCAGATGGTTGACACCAGGTCTGAGGAAGTGTAAGTCTGTTTTTAATTTCATTCATCAAACTGTGACATCACTCTTTCAACCCTCTGATGTTATCATCAAAGTGCTGATTGGTTAATAACTGCAGCTGTGTTGTGTCTCCTTCTCTCCGTCAGATTCCTGTCAACTCACAGTCGACACAAACACAGTGAACAGAAAACTCAAACTGTCTGACAACAACAGGAAGGTGACATTAGTGGAGGAGGAGGAGTCATATCCTGATCATCCAGAGAGGTTTGACTCCTGGTATCAGCTGCTGTGTAGAGATGGTCTGACTGGTCGCTGTTACTGGGAGGTTGAGAGGAGAGGAGAGGTTGATATATCAGTGAGTTACAGAGGAATCAGGAGGAGAGGACGCAGTGATGACTGTTGGTTTGGAGGTAATGATCAGTCCTGGAGTCTGAACTGCTCTGATGATGGTTACTATGTCTGGCACAATAAGAGAAGAACATCCATCTCCTCCTCCTCTGTCTCTGGTAGAGTAGCATCCATCTCCTCCTCCTCTGTCTCTAAGAGAGTAGCATCCATCTCCTCCTCCTCTGTCTCTGGTAGAGTAGCATCCATCTTCTCCTCCTCTGTCTCTAACAGAGTAACATCCATCTCCTCCTCCTCTGTCTCTAAGAGAGTAACATCCATCTTCTCCTCCTCTGTCTCTGGTAGAGTAGCAGTGTATGTGGACGTTCCTGCTGGCTCTCTGTCCTTCTACTCAGTCTCCTCTGACTCACTGATCCTCCTCCACACCTTAAACACCACATTCACTCAGACTCTCTATCCTGGGTTCAGGTTCTGGTCTCCTGGTTCCTCAGTGTCTCTGAGTCCTGTGTAGGACGGAGAGTCTCCTCCTGTTTCTCACTGCTGATCAGTTGAGTCTGTACAGGATCACACTTACAGAAATATTTCAGCTTATTGTTATGAACTAATGAATGAACTTTGTATGAAATAATTCAGAATGATTGAACAGATTCCTCGTGAACATTGTAAACTTCCTCCACTTCCAGTCCTTTAAAGATGGAAGCTGTGATCATGAAATTGTAGAAATGCCGTTGACTCGTGTCATGTTTAGTTTGAGTTCTGTCTTTTCACAATAAAAGCATAAAGTGAGTGTGATGTGTTTGTGGTCAAGGTTGAAAAAAGTGACAAAAATGAGGGAAAAAGCTTGAGTGAAGGTTAGAAAAGGCGCAGACAAAAAGGGAAAAAAGAGACAGAAACGTGGAAAAGTGAGCAAACCATTGAAGCCAGAAAAAGCCAAAGTTGCACATTAGACACAACGCGGTCTCACGCCAATAAATGGTCACGTTACTTTTATTCATTGATTCGTGTACAGGAATGAAACGCCACAACGGGGGAACTAAACGCCACAACGGGGAAACTAAACGCCACAACGGGGGGATGAAACGCCACAACGGGGGGAACTAAACGCCACAACGGGGAAACTAAACGGGGAAACTAAACGCCACAACGGGGAAACTAAACGGGGAAACTAAACGCCACAACGGGGGAACTAAACGCCACAACGGGGAAACTAAACGCCACAACGGGGGAACTAAACGGGGAAACTAAACGCCACAACGGGGGAACTAAACGCCACAACGGGGGAACTAAACGCCACAACGGGGGAACTAAACGCCACAACGGGGGAACTAAACGCCACAACGGGGAAACTAAACGCCACAACGGGGAAACTAAACGCCACAACGGGGAAACTAAACGCCACAACGGGGGGATGAAACGCCACAACGGGGAAACTAAACGCCACAACGGGGAAACTAAACGCCACAACGGGGAAACTAAACGGGGAAACTAAACGCCACAACGGGGAAACTAAACGCCACAACGGGGAAACTAAACGCCAACGGGGGAATGAAATGCCACATCGGGGGAAACTAAACGGGGAAACTAAACGCCACAACGGGGGAATGAAATGCCACATCGGGGAAACTAAACGCCACAACGGGGGATGAAACGCCACAACGGGGGAACTAAACGCCACATCGGGGAAACTAAACGCCACAACGGGGGGAATGAAACGCCACAATGGGGGAACTAAACGCCACATCGGGAAACTAAAGCGCCACAACGGGGAAACTAAACGCCACAACGGGGAAACTAAACGCCAACGGGGGAACTAAACGCCACAATGGGGGAATGAAATGCCACACGGGGGAACTAAACGGGGAATGAAATGCCACATCGGGGAAACTAAGCGCCACAACGGGGAACTAAACGCCACAACGGGGGAACTAAACGGGAAATTAAATGCCACATCGGGGAAACTAAACGCCACAACGGGAAACTAAACGGGGAAACTAAACGCCAACGGGAGAACTAAACGACACAACGGGGAAACTAAATGCCAACGGGGGAACTAAATGCCACAACGGGGGAACTAAACGCCACAACGGGGAAACTAAACGCCAACGGGGAAACTAAACGCCACAACGGGGAAACTAAACGCCACAACGGGGGAACTAAACGCCACAACGGGGGAACTAAACGACACAACGGGGGAACTAAACAACACACGCTGGCTACAACAACAGAATGGGGAAAGGAACTGCAACACGCCGGATGCGATGGCCGGTCTCCTGGGTGAAAGTCCTGTGTTGTTTGACCCATCCACCACCGCGACCAACCTCCCTACGCTGATTTCCTGCTTTTCATACCACTTGCTACCGTAGTCGTGCTGTGATCACGAAATATGCTTCCCATTTAAATACATTACATTAAAATTCGTAATACCACACGAAGAAAACGACATAATCGTGTCCCGTAACGTAAACATGACCTACCTACCATGAGACTGGGCTGGAAGACAACAAGTAGGAAAGGCATTTGGAGAGTCTGGATTGTTATCTCATGTCTTTCTTGTTGTTTTGGCTGTTTCTTGTCATGTATTCCAAGTTTTTGTTTGACCTTTTTCAACATTTTCGCCGCTTTTGTCAACATCTTTGGCAAACCAAACGATGCCCAACACTACTTATACCGTGGTCACTGGCCAAATCTTTTTTTTTTTAAACATTAATTCATATTTTAATATGTTTTGCAATCAAAATCTAAAGTTAATCCAAACCCAGGACTAGGTGGAGGGATTATATCTCTAACCTGGCCTGGGAACGCCTCGGGATCCCCCAGTCGGAGCTGGTTAATGTGGCCCGGGAAAGGGAAGTTTGGGGTCCCCTGCTGGAGCTGCTACCCCCGCGACCCGACCCCGGATAAGCGGATGAAGATGGATGGATGGATGGTATGGGAATAGTGAACTTCATATTGCCATTATTATGTTTTTCCCACATATTTAGCAATGTTATATTGCTAGGCTACGCTATGACAGGCAAAGCCACGATAAGTTAGGACAGGAGAGAATAGACACTGGACTTTTCACTTATTCATTATTCATTTGTATAGTGAATGCTTACCTGTGTGTGTCGTTCATTGCAGGCAAGGACCAAGGATGATCTATAGAAACCTGTGGGCAAAAAGCGCCCCATTAAAGATGGTGCTCATGAGGTGTGATGTAATGCCAACATATGTCCACTAGATGGCGGTGAAGTAACCAGATATTCTGTGTTTGTACAACCTTTCATTTCATTTCAAGTAATAACAAAAAAGACATTTCAGCTCATTTCAATGAATATTTTATTTGATTACTCAAAAGCCTTCATTACATTCATCACATGACATTTAGCTGATGCTTTTATCCATTAAGTTCATTCAACCATGAAGTCACAAACTCCTAACAGCAAGAATCAAGTGTAAGTACATTTCATGTTATGACAAAATCACAGTTTGTAGCTAATGTCAATGAACATTTGATATGATTTTTCAAAACCCTTCATTTCATTCAGATTAACATTCAGTATTTACCAAAAATGTTTTTATTGAGCCACAGATTTTTGTACAGACAGTAAATTAGTCAAGTCAGCTCTCACTTTTTTAGAACGGTAAAAGTAAAGTTACAACTATTTTTTTATTTCTTTATTTAACCTTTATTTAACCAGGTAGGCCGTTGAGAACAGATTCTATAAAAAAGAAAAAATAAAAATAAGAGAGCATACAAGAGAGAGACAGAGAGAGAGAGAGACAGAGAGACAGAGAGAGAGAGAAAGAGAGAGAGAGACAGAGAAAGAGAGAGAGAGAGAGAGAGAGAGAGATAGAGAGAGAGACAGAGAGAGAGAGAGAGAGAGAGAGAGAGAGAGAGAGAGAGAGAGAGAGAGAGAGAGAGAGAGAGAGAGAGAGAGAGAGAGAGAGGGAGAGAGAGAGAGAGAGAGAGAGAGAGGGAGAGAGACAGAGAGAGAGAGAGACAGAGAGAGACAGAGAGAGAGACAGACAGAGGGAGGTGCACTCATAAAAGTTAAAACATTTAGAGACCGTTAACGTTCCCTGATGGTATACTTATGAAATATATAGATTTTAATGGGAGTGAATATACATATATTATATATATTTGTCGGCTTCTTGACAACGCCACACATTGGTTTGAATCAGTTTTTATATATTTCATTTGACCGCTGCCAGGGCTGCAGCTGGAATACCAGGCTGAAGCAACGGCAGTTCATGGAAAGCAGAAGGGTCATTATGGTCAGATCTGACTGATGAGGAAGTGATATTGATGAGCGTTGTGTTTATGCATCTACAGCGGCTGATATATCTGCAGCTTTCCTCCTGTTTCAGGAAGCAGCGACTGTAGGTGTTTCCCTGTTAAACCGTGTCTGTTCTTCATATTTATGTACAATCATAGTTTCCTCTTCTTATGTAAAATATGCAGCTCTGGTAGATGTTTGTGATTGGTCAGGCTGTGCAAACCCCGCCTCTTTTATGTGAACGTGTGCACCGCTGGATTGGCAAACCCTGGGTTGTCTGTCTGTCTGTCTGTCTGTCTGTAAACTAACCCTGTGTTGTCTGTCTGTCTGTCTGTAAACTAACCCTGGGTTGTCTGTCTGTCTGTCTGTCTGTCTGTAAACTAACCCTGGGTTGTCTGTCTGTCTCTCTGTCTGTAAACTAACCCTGGGTTGTCTGTCTGTCTATAAACTAACCCCTGGGTTGTCTGTCTGTCTGTCTGTCTGTAAACTAACCCTGGGTTGTCTGTCTGTCTCTCTGTCTGTAAACCAACCCTGGGTTGTCTGTCTGTCTATAAACTAACCCTGGGTTGTCTGTCTGTCTGTCTGTCTGTAAACCAACCCTGGGTTGTCTGTCTGTCTGTCTGTCTGTCTGTAAACTGTTGTGGAAGTTTCTGTTCAGCGAGGGAGGAATTTGGGTGAATAAGAGACCTTGTTGAAACAAAATAAAGACAGGCTGCAAACTGGATTAAAGTTTAGGTATTCGGTGGAAGGGGTTTAATTATTTTCTCGAGAGAACAATCAAACAGTGACAAGAACAGCAATTCACAATGAACAATGAACAGAGTTACAAAGTGACAGCCGATCTGTGCCTCGTAACATATGCCAACTCCTTATATCCCATTTTCACAGCACAAAACCCGACCATGTTTGGAAAACATTCTAATCTTGAACACTGCTGTCTAAATATGTTCCTGTACATCTGTCTAGTGCGTCAAAAACGTCCTTCAATAGAAGTCAGGAACCTATCTCGTCTACAGATTGGTTCAGGCTCCAACCTTAGGTTTTGGACAAACTGACCTTTGCATATCTCTACAGACGCCTGTGCGTCGTTGCCATCTGCTTGTAGTAGAGAATACACAGGGTCATACCCTTTTCAGCTATCTTTAAACTGGAGGACTGTTTCAAGAAATATCTTTAGGAGGCACATGTTTCGAAGGCATATTTAAGGATTTACTTATAATTAAAATTTACTCAATAGATGAACAATCATGGTTAAGAAATCATGGTCTATGTAATTTTTCCATTACATTCCCTACTTTTGATTACAACCTTAATCATTACATACAAAAATTACTAAAGCCATATGCAGGGGAAAAGAACAAAAGAAAACATAATAATTCAACTGGATTTTAGCTGTTTTAACCCTACGGGATTTCGGAGGCAGAGTCTGAATCAGATTCGTCCTCTTTGTAGGAGGGCAACTTAAACAGATCAGGAATATAATCATTTACTTGCACTGCCTGGTATTGGACCCTCTCAAGAGCAAACAGAGATGAAATCATTTTCTTAGCTAAAGGGATAATGCAGCAAATAGCAATCAGACAGAAAATCATCACAGACATCACTGGGATCACAATTTTTCCCATCCGAACCTTCCAACCCTCCCCAAGCAACCAGGTTCCCCAGTTCCACCCAGAATCTGTCTGAGGGACATCTTGAGCCCTGAGACTAGTGGCGAGTTGTTTTAGCTGATGGACAGTGTCGGTGAGGTTACCCCCAATGTCTGGGATGAATGTGCAGCATTGATCTCCTAAAACATGACAGAGGCCCCCCTGAGCTGCTAACAGTAAATCTAAACCCATCTGGTGTTGAAGTATCGTGTTACGCATAGCTCGCATGGCAGGAGGGAGGTCGCTGAACCCAGCAACCATGACGGCGGTCAGATTTTCCAAACTTTCGTGTATGCTATCGATATTACGTGCGTTATTTACTGCACCCCACCACGGAAAGAAACCGGAGAGAATTTTGGAACCGGTTCCTGTCATTTTGCGCTTAGCTCTGATAGTGCTGTCAGGCGGGGTTGTAGGAGGAGAATAACGATGCGAAACAGTCTCAAAAGGTTGCATTATTGTGATTGACGGAGTTAGATAGATCAATGCACATCTACCTGACCATAAAGGCGGGAGGAGTTGGTACCAGTGATCACCGCAAAGCCAAACATAGTCTACCAGAGAGCCTGCACCTGAATCATCAGGCCAGCGTATTAGATTGGTTCTGGAGGGATCTACCATTGTGAGATTAATAAACCCCGGACGTTCGTGTAAACATTTGCTGACGTTGTACCTGAGTACCCCACATGTAGCATTAACCGTTTTCTTGCAACCCACCGTTCTTCCCAAATATCGTGTACCTGGACCACGAGCACGTTCAATACAGAGTGTGTGTTCTAGATCCTTCATATAGCTATAGTGAAACTGTCCTAAACTCTCAGATTCCGAAACCATGGTGCCATTCAGGGCACGCACATTGCGATTATTGAAATACGCACATGGGTCCTTTTGATAGGTGATTGCATAAAACATAGCCCCTCCACCTGTTTCTACATCCGAGAGTGCAGTCAGTGCACAAATAGAGTCATTTAGGTTTAACGCGTGTGGTTTGACGGGTGTAGCCTGTTTTTGTGAGTGAGGAAACAATGAGCACACAAAACATGAGTCATTTATACCTACATCACGAGTGAGTTTTCTGATGGAACCCAGCCATACGTTGGATGAGAATGCGTCGTCCTTTGTTAGGAGTAACGAGCCATTTGTTAGCTGCGACTTCCATAGTTCGGATTGGTCTCGGCCTTTTACCTGTACTACCTGCGTTTTTCTTTTTGTTGGTTTTGCCGAATGATTTAGTTGTCAAAACATTAATATAGAATGCTCCGCATGGATCTTTCCTTACTAAACGTGCGCACACTATGAAGTAACCTTGTCTCGTGGGTCCACATTGTTCAGGGTGAGCACAATCGCGGGTGAGGATGTGTTTACTTTTTGGATTGACAGTCTGTTGGTTAGATTGGTGTGGTCAGCGGGGATCTGATGCCCCCATTCTGACTCACTTTTGTGCCAAATTGCTAAATCCCATGATGGGCACAGTGCTTCCCCCTCTGGGTCCAGCATCATGTCCATCAGAGGCATGTAGCATATGTAAATTTCGACCCCTCCCCAGACAGATTTGTCAGGCCCACACTGAATGTAATCGCATGGTTGTAACAGAAAACTAGTAGATGTGTTGGCTAACAACGTGAAGTTCGTTGACCTGAGGTCATGTGCTTGTTTATATCGCTCGTACTCTGGTTTCCAATATCGTCTAGATGCAGACTGTGGAGATCGCGCCACTCGTTTTACTTCTGTATGTGGTGAGGGAAAACTGTGTGTGTCTGTGCGCTGTGCATCAGTGGCATAAATGGGAAAAAGAGTGGTGTCAGAGACACTGTTATTAAGTTTAGCTCTTTCATATCTATCTAATAAGAAAAATGCAACCCCCATAAACACAGACAGGACACAGAGAACAAGAATACATTT
Organism: Sander vitreus; assembly: GCF_031162955.1. Lineage (NCBI taxonomy): Eukaryota > Metazoa > Chordata > Actinopteri > Perciformes > Percidae > Sander > Sander vitreus. The sequence continues at coordinate 48,311 of NW_027595548.1, read as the reverse complement.
CGAACCCCCAACAATTTGCGGCGGGTACCACGTTTGTTTTTCCTGTGTCCCTCCATCGTCACAGCAAGCCTGCTGTGCCTCTAGGGATGTGGTGTGTGTGGGTAGTTGGCCGGGTGATGCAGTCCCGGGCTGTAGGTCAGGACTGTCTTGCTTCTGGTGTCGTTGATTTTCTTCTGGTGTCAGAGGTTCGTCCCCTAGCACGTAACACACCGTCAGAGTCAGTCTTTACCACTGCCTCATTTCTGGTGTGTGTGTGTTGTACCGTTGGTGACACAGAAACGCCGTCTGTCAGGTCACGGATTTCCGGACGTCTGGTGGGACTGCCTCGTCCTCTGGCGCTGGGACCTTCTTGCAGTGTGATGCGTGGATCCACGGAGCCCACTCAGCAACCTTCACTGCTGTGTGGGTGACCAGAAGAACCTGGAAAGGACCTTGCCAGCGTTGGGATTGCCAGTTCTTCCTCCTGAAGTTTCTTACGACCACAAAATCTCCTGGCTGCAGAGTGTGGAGCGGTCCTTCAGCTGGTTGAGGCAAAGCAGCAGAAACCTGGATTCTTATGGTAGAGAGAGCAGAAGACAGTTGTACACAATATTGCAACATATCATGCTCACACAGAGCTGTGGAGGGAAGGGGTGCTCTAGGAGCCTCTACCCCCACACTGGGTGGTCTGCCGAAAAGAATCTCAAAAGGACTGAGGTTACTGCGCGTTCTTACCCTCATTCGCATGTACATTAGTACTATTGGTAACGCCTTTGTCCAAGGAAGACCCGTGTCCTCGCAGCATTTAGCCAGTTTGCATTTCAGCGTACCGTTTTCTCTTTCGACGGACCCGGCGCTCTGGGGATGGTAACTGCAATGCCTTCTGAGGTCTATGCCGATGTACAGACTTAACTGGGTTATTGCTTCATTGACAAAATGTGTGCCGTTATCGCTTGACAATCGACTTGGTATTCCCCCATCTGGGAATAATTTCTGCCATTAGAGCCCTTGCTACCACTGAAGCAGTTTGTTTTGAAGCGGGAAACACCTCCACCCATTTTGAGAACATATCAACCATCACCAACCAACACTTTTTCCCCTCTGACGGCGTGAGCTCAACAAAATCCATCATCACATGTTCAAATGCTTGTGCCGGTGGTGGATGTCCTGCCTGCTGTGTTACAGTCACTGGTCTGCCTACATTGTGTTGTGCACATGTCATGCAAGCCTTACAAAATTTTTCTGCAAATGTTGTGAAGCCCTTTGTGAACCATGTCTGTGTTAACAGAGACAGCATCCCACCCTTTGACACATGATCCCTTCCATGTGTCAACTTTGCAAAATGTGTGAAAAAATGGCGCGGAAGGCAGTGTTTTGAATCTGGCCCCAGCCAGACACCTTCTTTAAAGGTGCACCCTGCACTTTTCCACTGTGTTTTTTCTTGTGATGTAGCATGTGTCTGCATAGCTGCCACTGAATCTGGAAGTGAAAAATCTGTGGTGGAGCAAACTAAAGCGCCATCCAGTGGCACGGGAGGCGTGCAGCAGCTTTTGCAGCCATGTCAGCACGAGCATTCCCCCTGGAGACCTCGTCAGTCGCCCCCGTGTGTGCGGAACATTTGCATATGCCTATCTGTGATGGGAGCAAGATGGCCGTCAGCAGGTCATTTATCAGTTGGTGATGCAAGATAGGCTTACCATCGGATTTGAGGAAGTTCCGGTGTTTCCACAATGCCCCCAAAATCATGTACAACCCCAAAGGCGTACCTGGAGTCCGTATAGATCGTAACAGACGATCCCTTCAGCCAGTTTGCATGCTTCAGTGAGAGCAATGAGTTCAGCAGCCTGCGCAGAGAAGTGTTTGGGAAGAGATCTAGCAATTAAGGTTACTGCATCTGATACTACAGCAAACCCTACCTGTCCCTGGCCAGTGTCAGGGCAGCGTGAGGCTGACCCATCCACATACAAAACCAGATCTGAATTTGGCACCGGTGTGTCAGTCAAATCTGGGCGCGGAGCACAGGTGTGTTGCAACTCAGCCAAACAGTCGTGCGGCTCACCCTCACCTGGCGTAGGCATAAGAGAAGCAGGGTTAAGTACTGTACATCGTTTAACAGTGACATTAGGCATATCAAGCAGACATGTGTGATACCTCAAATATCGCGCTGCAGACAAATGGGAAGATTTTTGCTCCAGTAGGATCAGTGAAACTGCGTGCGGTACTAGCAATGTTAGTGGAGCATAGCCCACTATGTCTCTTGATGCTGACAGAGCTTTTTCAGCTGCAGCAACGGCTCGGAGACAAATGGGCAAACCCGCTGCCACAGGATCAAGTTTTGCAGAGAAATAGGCCACAGGCCGGAGCCTGTCACCGTGTGGCTGCAAGAGAACAGACGTCATACAGCCCAAACGTTCATCCACTGTTTGAGTGAATGGAAGCTTAGAGTTTGGCAAACCTAAAGTGGGAGGGTTTTGAAAAGCTTTTTTAAGGTTTACAAAAGCCTCACCCGCCTCGGTCGTCCATGTGACGCGGTCGTGTGCAGACAAGTTGTTACCATGTATTATGTCAGCTAAAGGTTGAACTAACTGAGCATAATTTGGGATGAAAACTCGACAATAGGAACACATTCCTAGAAATGACATCATTTGTTTTTTCGTTGCAGGTTTTGGGAGGGAAACTATTGCCTCAATCCGAGATGGAGACAATGTTTTCCCTGACACTGAAATGTCATGACCCAAAAAATGCACTTCCTTTTTCACAAATTGCAATTTAGCTAAACTAGCTTTGTGCCCCTCTGTTGCTAGGTGACACAATAATGCAATAGTGTCTTGTTCACACTGTGCTTTTGTTGGACTGGCAATTAAGCAGTCATCAACATATTGAAGGAGAGCAGAGCCTGGGGAAAGGGTTAAGCTTTCCAGGCTTTCTCTCAGAGCCTCGTTGTAGATGGTTGGGCTCTCGACAAACCCCTGTCCTAAACGTGTGAATGTGTAGGCCTTACCGTCAAACAGGAACGCAAACCAGAACTGGCTGTTTTTGTCCACTGGAACACTGAAAAAAGCGTTAGACAAATCAACAACAGAGAAATACTGTGCCCCCCCAGGAATTCCCTTGAAGAATCGTGTACGGGTTTGGTACGTTGGGTGCACGTGCGTGAACCGCTGCATTTACTGCTTTGAGGTCCTGAACAAAGCGCCATTCAACCGGTTTTCCCTTATCACGAATTTTCTTGACAGGGAAAATTGGCGTGCGAACAGGTGAATCAGGACATGGAACAATAACTCCTGCTTTCAATAGAGAGTTAAAAACCGGTCGGATACCATCGATCGCTTCCTGTTTCAGTGGGTACTGATGCTTTTTTGGGCCTGAAGTCTGAGCGCGGTGTGATGACAACAGGCTGACAATTTTTGATGAGACCCACGTCATATTTATGCGCTGCCCACAGGTGAGTCGGCACTTGGGACAGCAACGGTGAGATATCTGTGGGAGAGACATTCACAGCGTTATTGAAAAAAATGTGTGTGCGTGTTTCAGCTTCCTTTCGTTGGAAGACACTGCGCGCGGCGGTCACACGGTGTGACAGGAGTTTCCGATAAACTCCCGTGGAGGGGGAGGTGTGCACGTTCCCGTCCACGGTTTTAGTCCAGTCAGTCAGTCGGTCACAGTCCAGGACAAATTGTCCCAAGTTTCTCCACTGATCTGTGGAAGATTTGGATAAAGAGATATGAGCATGAGAGTGTGGAATTCTGAAAAACATTCTCTGTTTATCAGTCAAGAATAATGCAACTGCACATTTGTTTTCATGCCAGTACATGTAAGTACACTCAAGCTCATCAGTTTCTTCTTTGAAAAAGTCTTCGACAAACATGTCATCACGTTCTGAAGAGACAAAACACGTGCAGTGTAAGTTGTGTTCTTCCCTAAACTCAGAGAAAGGGGAGACCAATTTTCTGGCCTCATGCAGCAAGCCTGCAGCATGAGCCTGAAGAATAGCCCATTGAAATATGAGCTGGGACCCGCGTGCGCTTTTTGAAAAGAACAAATCATCCTGAGTTGCGACATCTAATCTCACAACCTTTAGGCCGGTTGCCGTAGGGATTATCCCTATACCAAAACGTAACATGAGATCTCTCCCTAACAAATTCACCGGACACAGAGGGGAGAGCAGAAAAGCACATTTTGCCCTCCTCTCCGGTTCCAAATCGCTTGGGTCACTGTGGACACACTTCATAGGATATGAAAACCTCTCTGGGACAATTGCTCCATTTGCACTTCTGCACAGAACAATTCTACCAGAGAGCTTTTGATCCGGGAACAAAGATCTCCGAAGTACAGAAGTAGTTGCACCCGAATCTACCAAAAACTCCACATCCTTTCCCTGTACTTTCAAAATAGTTGTTGGTAATTTCTTATAAACCTCAAATGACAACATTGCATAAGTAGGAATACTTTCTACGTGTTGCTTTTGCTCTAGGTAAGAAATTGCGTCTAGAATGTTTTTCTCATCAGATGGGGAAACAGTGTGATGTTTATGGTCTGTAATGGGTGCAGAAATTTGTGTTTGTGTGTTTGCATTTTTACTTCCCTTTTGTTGTACCGGCTGGGCAGATCTCGCTGGCTCAGACTCTCCGTCACCGTCCCCTTCCACCACCTGTCAATCTGCCTGCTCCTGGCCGTAGTCGCGGTCCCCAACTGGTTCCTCCTTTTGTTGTTTTGGAAAGGGACATTTGTTGGCCCAGTGTCCCTTGCCGCCACAGTTGAAACAGGCCGAATCAAGCGTCTGCTGTCCGCCGCGCCCTCTACCTCTCCCTTTTCCTTTTTTCTTTCCTTCTTTTCCAACGAGTTGGTTTACTGTATGAAACAGTGTCAGCTGGGCATCTTCGGCCTTCTTCCTCGTCTTCCTGTCGGCCAGACGAGCTGTCTCCAGCTCCACTTGCTCCACGTGTCGTGCGTGTCTGACGATTTCTGTCAGTCTGGCTTCGTCCCAGCCAATACATGATTTTATTACCCCAACTCGGATCTCTGGCAGCAGCCCATTCAGGAAAGCGTTCTTTAGGTGGGATTCCCATAACCCCATGGTGTTCCCCAGCTCCTCTGGCTCCTGTATTCCGCTGTGTCTGCTGAAAATTTCGCCAATGCGATGTTGGAATTCACTGGTGGATTCCCCTTCCTTCTGTTTGGTGCTGCTGATTTGGGCCATATCCGTCCGATCGGGGAATTTGTCTTTTATTTCTTGGTACAATCTGCTCACCAAAGTCATGTATTCAGCGTTCTGTCCATTTTGAAGCTCATGGTCTCGAATGACTGGGTCAGTCCTTATGGCTAGGACTGACTTGATTTTCCCATAATCCGTCAGACCCAAATTGCGGACGAGCACACTTCTCAGTTCATTAACTGTAGGTAGAAATGTCTCGACAAATCCTTTGAGAGCCTGTGCGAAACGAGGCCCAGAGTCTTTGCACCGGGGGAGGTGACTGGTTGCGTCACGCAGGTCAGATTCAGTCCAGGACCTGTAGATGACGCCCACTTCTCCTGAGGCCAATGGGAACTGAATCATCGGGAGCTGGTCTGCTTCATGCTGCTTGTATGTGATCTTGTCGTGGGAGGTGTTTTGGGAGCTGGCTTCTGTCTCGGTCCTGTCTTCATCGGTGGGGGTGGAGGTGCCGATGGCACTGTGGCAGAGGGGCGGGATCTGGCGGAATCAGGCGTGTCATCTTCCCTCAGTGCAGCGGCATGACGAGGAGCAGCGACGTGTGGAGGAGGGTAGGCCGGGAGGTCGAGCAGCGGATCCACCCGTTTCATGCTCGGATACAGAGAAGAAGAAAATGTGTCAGTGGCAAACTCTGATTTTTCTAAATCCTGTGCTTCACCAAAACTACCAGTTTCTCCCCTAGATGCAAAATTTTTCATCTGCTTTCTTTCCCTGCATGTGGCTTCCTTCATCCACTGATTAAAACATTCTTTGTTTTTGTCTATTTGAATCAGATCTTGGTTGTTAATTGTTTTTCCCCCTTTCAAGACTTTTTCTTCTTCTTCTAAATCACGCTTCAGCATTCTGAGTTTAGCTGTGCTCAAAGAGCCATTTTCAGGAAACCCGTGTTTTGTTGTCCAATAAGGTAGACATTCTAGAGATTTCGGCCCAAATTTTTTCATCATCTCATCCACCACCGGCCCTGAAGGAACGTGTGGCACTGTGTTCCTGTTACCCATTTTCAAGAAAAGAAAAATAGATAACCAGTCGAAGTACTTCTCTACGTATAATCGTCACTATACGGCCCAGTTTAGTTCACGGTAAACTTTGCGAAAAAACCTGTAAACAGCTGCAACTTAATTTAAGCTACAATGACTGCTTATCTGTGATAGATTTCCTAAACGCTAAAAATCCTGACAAACAGCTACGATGACTGTTTATCCGTGATAGATCTATAACCCGCTTAAATCCTGACGAACAGCTACGATGACTGTTCATCCGTATGATTTTAAAATCTATCTGTCACCCCGTCCTAGTCCAGACTGGATGGAATGATGAAAAATCGGCGCTAGTATCTGTTATACCAAACAACCTGGATGCCAAGAAAAACTCTTTTTTCCCTGTTTTGTACACAACCCAAAATTTTCCCAAAGCAAAAGAAATAGACTTTCACCGAATACCCTCAGTGAAACCACGGTCAATATCTTTGTCTCACAGACTGTCTCAATATCCAATTCAATTTGTTAATAGTTGAAAACTTAAACTTACCCCCGCTGTTTGAAATTGCTTCCTTTTCGTTTGGATTTCAGAGTGGAATCAGCGAGCCCTCCGTGGTTTCTGACCCTCTGTCTCTCAAAGATGTTTTGGCGAGGTTTAGAGGCAGGTGATCATCTGATCCCTGGAGTGCGCTTTTCATCAGTCGCCCGGGGAGTCCCGTTCTGATCCCTCCTTGAAATCCTGCCGACAACGCCAAGTTTGTTGTGGAAGTTTCTGTTCAGCGAGGGAGGAATTTGGGTGAAGAAGAGACCTTGTTGAAACAAAATAAAGACAGGCTGCAAACTGGATTAAAGTTTAGGTATTCGGTGGAAGGGTTTAATTATTTTCTCGAGAGAACAATCAAACAGTGACAAGAACAGCAATTCACAATGAACAATGAACAGAGTTACAAAGTGACAGCCGATCTGTGCCTCGCAACATATGCCAACTCCTTATATCCCATTTTCACAGCACAAAACACGACCATGTTTGGAAAACATTCTAATCTTGAACACTGCTGTCTAAAACTGTTCCTGTACATCTGTCTAGTGCGTCAAAAACGTCCTTCAATAGAAGTCAGGAATCTATCTTGTCTACAGATTGGTTCAGGCTCCAACCTTAGGTTTTGGACAAACTGACCTTTGCATATCTCTACAGACGCCTGTGCGTCGTTGCCATCTGCTTGTAGTAGAGAATACACAGGGTCATACCCTTTTCAGCTATCTTTAAACTGGAGGACTGTTTCAAGAAATATCTTTAGGAGATTTAGGAGACACATGTTTCAAAGGCATATTTAAGGATCTACTTATAATTAAAATTTACTCAATAGATGAACAATCATGGTTAAGAAATCATGGTCTATGTAATTTTTCCATTACATTACTAACCCTGGGTTGTCTGTCTGTCTGTCTGTCTGTCTGTCTGTCTGTCTGTAAACTAACCCTGGGTTGTCTGTCTGTCTGTCTCTGGTTAATGTGGCTCGGGAAAGGGAAGTTTGGGGTCCCCTGCTGGAGCTGCTACCCCCGCGACCCGACCCCGGATAAGCGGACGAAGATGGATGGACAATGACAATAAAGATCAATCTAACTATGATATCACACTGGGGTGTTCAAACCCAGGGCCTTTTCAAATACCTTCTGTGCATCCTCAGCAAGCATGTTGAGGAACATGTTGAGAGATTGGTATGTGGAGAGAAAAGAGTTGGTCATTGCTACTGGGATTCCAAAAAATGGAAGAAATCTAGACCCCTTCCTCTGCTGCTGCTAATGTAAGGAAAGCCAGAGAAGAGCTCACTATCCTCTCGATAAGATCTTTGCTTATTTCTTTTCCAGCCAGTGGTGATGTCGTCACTGCTCTAAGCTCATCCAAAGGCATACCTACAGTCTGAGCAAGATGCTGCAGTGACTCGCTATCAAGACCAAAGGTAACTTGGTACTGTTTTAACGGTGGTAGCAATCATGAACATATCAACAGCAACAGAGAGCCCAGGAACTGGTACAGCTGCTCCCAATGCAGACATACCGGCAAGGTACTTTGTTCTTGCCTGTAAAGCTTCTTTCTTTTTTATGATGATTTCAAGACTGGCATTGGGCAAGGCCAACAGCAGAGCATTCTTCTTGTGTGCAGGAAGTTCTTCCTCTAAGGTTTTCTCTAACAGACGGAAGTCATACAGGTGGAGTTTAAAGCTGGCCACCAGGAAGACTTGTGGAGACTCAACACGTCCTTTAAGACCTTCGTCACAAAGAGAACAGGAAGTTAACTTCACATGATGAAATTAAAACAAACAGAAATAACCTCTTCAGCCTACACTTCCCAGAAACCCTCTGCAGGCCCGACACAAAGACAGGTAGGTCGTTTACAGTAGAAATATTTGTTCAGATCTGAGAAGATGAGACCCTCATTAGGGGGCTCTGCCAGTCTTCATATGATTCCTTTAATGACCTGTTAACATAGCCAATGTGTAATGTTATTATCTTGTCCTCTCTTAAATTAAAAGTGTCTACTTGTGACCCTTGTTGCAGACTGCATGGCTTTAAGTTTTAGGCATTTGTAAATCAGAATCAGAAAAGCTTTATTGCCAAGTACGTTTTTTACACATACAAGGAATTTGTTTTGGTGCGCATCACACAATCTCTAAATATAAGAAGGCTAAGAGAATCAAGCACCAGAATATAATAAGTATAAACATATATACACAGTATGTATTAAAAATAAAAATAAAATAAAAAGAGCAGCACAACAGATATATAAATATCCACCTAACCTCAGACTTACCTTGAATGCAGTCCTCCCTTATTTCTTTAAGGGTCTTTTCTTCGCTGAACTCTGACCCCTGAGATTCTTTCTCATCACGTATGTTGTGGTCAATCTTTGAGCGAACAAAGTAGAACTTCTTCTTCATCTTCTGAATCTCCTGAGCGAACTTCACATCATTTTCTCTGAAGCGATCAGCTGAGATGATGATGAAGAAGTCATACCTTTCGAATTCAACAAGCTTCAGGTACTTGTCAGCTGGAAACTTGGTGGTGCCAACACCAGGAAGATCCCAAAGTGTAACGTTGGGATACTTAGGATGAGGGTATGGTGTGACATCTGTGGTGGTTTCTGTAACACCAGTAGGGGCGGCTCTTTTCTTATCGCTGTTGTGTATGCCTCTAAAGGCATTAACAAAGGTGGATTTACCAGAACCACACTCTCCTGTGATCGCAATATTTAGCTGAACATTATCCTGTTCGTCCAAATAAGTCTGGATCATTGCAGCGGCTGCAGCGCATCCATTGGTTTCCAGTTCTTTTTTAATTTCTGCTATTTGTTCATCATCATGTGGATTATCCATAGCACTTCCTGAAGAATAAGTAAAAACAGAAAATCATTGAGCTATTTTGATTCAGGAGGTTGCAGCGTATACAAATTTACTCTCATCAAATCATTCATTAAAATACAATAAGTTCAAGTTAGGAGATTGCATTTAAATAATGTTTTTTTTCCAATAATGTGTGTAGTCTATAGTGTAAGATAAATTGTTGCCTGCAGCCAGTGAACGTTTCTGGGCAGCAAAACCATCAAAACATGCAAACATTAATTCAGTAATGTCTAGGATAGGTTAGGAAAGATCCCGATACTTATCAGCATCAGAGCCAGGGCCTTGTGCTTGCTCAATGTCTACACATACAAACAAATAATGAGTCTTGTGACTTCCTCCCTCTAAAGCCTCTGACACACCAACCCGACGGCCGACTGTCGGCAGAAAAGGCAGTCGGACTGATCAGTCGGCTCCCCGAGGTCCAAAAAGTGCCTCAGAAAACACCGAAGCGCCGTTCTGCGGAAATGACAGACGAGGTATTTTATATATATATATATATATATATATATATATATATATATATATATATATTTATATATATTAGGGCTGTCAGCGTTAATGCGTTAATCGCGATGCGATTAAGGGCCGACGCAATGCGATTAATTTTCTTTAATCGCATTAATCACATGCCGGCATGCGATTAATTTATTTTCCACGTCACTGGGCTTTGCGTCGTGCTTCACGGCTACTATTTTGACCCTTTGGCGCTGCCGTACTTCTTCATAACACATCTTCTGCTGCAGAATGCAGGCAGGCTGCCGGCATGGAGAAGGACAGCAGCAACACACTTCTGATGGCGCTTTTCTTTTAAAAAAACTCCTGACGGCTCGTAGACAAGTCAAAGCCATATGCACGTTGTGTAAAGCTGAATTAAAATATCACCGAAGCACGTCAAGCTGGAGCTACCAGCTACGAGCTAAGCATGTTAACGTGACGCAGTTTGATGCTAGCGGGCTCAGGCTAAAGCAGTATTTTGGAGAGTGCTACTTGCCGACCTGTTGATGAAACCAAATCCAAAAAAATTACTACAGCTCTTGCAAAACGGGTGGCAAATAACTGCAGACCTGTCAGCATCGTAGAGGACTCTGGTCTTAAAGACGTACTACGGTTGGCCTGTTCTGACCTGTCTCATGGCCGTCGGGGGGGACAGCAGCCCCGCACAGCCTGTAGGACACGGAGAAAGCAGCCACACTGGAACTGCTGCAGAGTCCAAACTCTGTCTCATTAACCGCTGATCACTGGACGTCAGTGAGGAATCTACATTATTTAGGAGTTACTAAACACTATATTGACTCTGGCTGGACTTTGCACTCGTTTGCCTTAACGGTGGTTGTTAGTGTTACATCTCAGTCAATTGTTCTCAATCCTTGTTACAAATGTAAAGGTTAAATGTCCTGCTGTGGCATCTGATTTTTGGACCATTTAGTTTGTACTGTATAAGACAGTTTACAAAGTTTACAGACAGACAGACAGACAGACAGACAGACAACCCAGGGTTAGTTTACAGACAGACAGACAGACAGACAACCCAGGGTTAGTTTATAGACAGACAGACAGACAGACAGACAGACAACCCAGGGTTTGCCAATCCAGCGGTGCACACGTTCACATAAAAGAGGCGGGGTTTGCACAGCCTGACCAATCACAGACATCTACCAGAGCTGCATATTTTACATAAGAAGAGGAAACTATGATTGTACATAAATATGAAGAACAGACACGGTTTAACAGGGAAACACCTACAGTCGCTGCTTCCTGAAACAGGAGGAAAGCTGGCAGAAAAGCCAACACTGTAAATATGTAAATCACAACTTTTATCAATATCACTTCCTCATCAGTCAGGCACAAGATCTGGTTATGGTTATTTTGGACATGTTGATGTGAGAAATGTTGGTGCCTACAGCTCTACACCGACGGCTAAGACACGTAGCGTGAGTAATGTGTTTAAACACAAATGATCCCAGTGATCTCACAATTAACTCATGCAATTAAATATTTGCTCTGCCTTGGTGTGAACACACCATACATTTAGTTTAGAAAACATTCCCAGATGCTTAAACCCTGCAGGCAGAGTTACATAACAGCTGATAACAGTATCATTTGTCCAGGAGCTTATCCATGAATCAGTACCAGTTTAAAACATTCATACTACTTCAGTCATTGTGTCTTGGTTCCCTGAAACAGCCCCTGTAACCTCATTACATAAGACTACTAATGCAAACAACAGTGCAAAGTGTGTTACACAAGACACATCTGCATGATTTTTCTGGTCCATGATCTGTGATACGACAGGAAATTCACAATATTGACAATATTAAAGAGACTACAGTATGACTTACCGTCTGTGATACTTGAGGAACGTTACGACTCAGCAGGAAAGTTTAACTTCTGTCTCTACTGTTGTTGTTTTGTAGTGTTTTAAAGAGTTCAGCAGCTTCAACGATGTGGCCAATGAAAACGTCCTGCTGTGGGTGCAGAGACCAATCAGTGTCTGCCCCGTGTCCTCGTAGGCGTTATCAGTGAAGCACATGGTTTACAAGAAACGCCGTCTGTTTATCATAGAGCTGCACCCTTACGAGAGAGCATACCAAAGGGCATACCTTACGGCAAAAGCTGCACCCTTTGCCGTAAGCAAGGAAAAACAAGCAAAAACCGTTTCTGCCGATCACGAATGTGGAGACCACGTTGTTTTTTTGGTTCATTTAATAGTCCGATGGATAATTGCTGTTTGTGAAAACGATTGTCACAGTGTATTTTTATTTTTTTTTACATTTCGCACCAATGCAGTGCATGTTCTGAAATAAAAAAAAGCATTGCCCTGATGTACACACAGCGTTGTTTAGGTTTTTTTTGTTTAGGCAGAGCAGGATACCCAGGGCTCGGTTTACACCTATCACCATTTCTAGCCACTGGGGGGCCATAGGCAGGCTGGGGGGGATGCACATTAATGTTAAAAAACCTCATAAAGGGACATTTTCATGCCATGGGACCTTTAAAAGATTTTTTATCGGATAACGAACGAACAAATTTGTGTAGCTAGCTACGAAAACACGACCTTTGCCATATCTCGGCCAAAATAAATGCTATCAACGCAACATTTTAGATTCTTGTTTGCTATGACCCTCTGAGGACCTCTTTAAAACTGGTCACTAAGGGGCGTTAAAAGTACAAAAAGTTTATATCTCATGAATCATAAATCCGATGTTTACTAAATTTTGAGGGTCCCATCTAGGGCCACTCCTGAGGCCACGCCTACAGTGGGGTACTGATTGGTCAAAGTGGGCGTGGCCTATGCGACCCAGGTTTAGATTCACAACTTACACTAATGTGAGCAACTTCAAATTTACAGTGTAGGTGAACAATCACTTATGGACCTCATGTACCAAAAATTACACATGTGGACCACTAGGTGGCGCAATAATGACGTCAAACGTGTTTTTGCCAATAACTCCCACATTACACATTGCACATTAGAAAACCTTACATCTTTGTGTTCCTTCAGTTGAGCTGAATCTGATTATATAGGCCACGCCCATTTCCGCTAAGAAGATTTTCCGCACGTACAAAACCAACTTTTTCAAACTCGTCCTAGGCCGTAAAACAGATCTGCACGAAACCTGGTACGTATCATCTCCAGATGGACGTGACCAAAATGATTCAAAAGAATTTTGCTACGTTAAACTATGCACAGTTTACCACCAAACAAAATGTTGTAGCTAGCTACAAAACACAAACTTTATCATATCTCGGCATTATCAACAAAATCATTGAGATATATGTTCGACATGCCGCTACGCCCGATAACTGGCCGATAACTCAATGCATGCAAATGAGACATTTGCGATTGCAATTTCTCTGCCGTAGTAACTGATATCGACACGAAACTTGTGATGCTCGTTCGGCATGCCGCTCTGAGGCTCTGTACCAAATTTGGCGAAGAGTGGCCATTAGGGGGCGCTATAGTCAACGTAGACCTGTTTTGGCCCTTTCGCTCAATCAATGTTAATGGGGAAACTGATGTTTGCCTCCCCATCGTTACGCTTTGGGTCCCGCTTTCGCGCACTCCCCGGGTCGTCAGGGGCGACTTGCGCCGCGAGGCTTGGACCCGTCATTACTGCTTGCAGTTCCAGTTTGGTTTAGTCATTGCAGTGCTCTTGCTCTGACTGTCTGACAGTTCTTCACCGTTAATGATGGACTCATTGTTGTAGTGTTTGTATGGCTAACATCTAAAGAAGGGCCTCTCAGAGGACTCCTACATGCCCCGCACGGTGAGGGCTGCTAGGCTAGCCGAGGTGGAACTCCTGAAAAGTCATTCTGACTTTTTCAGAGCAGTTGACCCCAGCCCAACCTACCCGATCCAAACGTCGGACCGCGGAGGCTGTGGGTGACCCTCCTTCCAGGCCCACACAGCCTGTAGGACACGGAGAAAGCAGCCACACTGGAACTGCTGCAGAGTTCAAACTCTGTCTCATTAACCGCTGATCACTGGACGTCAGTGAGGAATCTACATTATTTAGGAGTTACTAAACACTAGATTGGCTCTGGCTGGACTTTGCTCTCGTTTGCCTTAACGGTGGTTGTTAGTGTTACATCTCAGTCAATTGTTCTCAATCCTTGTTACAAATGTAAAGGTAAAATGTCCTGCTGTGGCATCTGATTTTTGGACCATTTAGTTTGTACTGTATAAGCAACGTGTTAGTGTTACATCTCAGTCAATTGCTGTGGTGTTTTAGTTAGGTACTTGGAGGAATTGTGCAATAATGATAGATTCACACATTTATATATATATATATATATTTTAAGAGAGAAATAGGCCGTGCAGATGCTGAATCTGTCTTCATTTCAGATCAACAAAGGTCAGTTTAAAAGATTTTCATCACATTTTGAGAGACTCTAGTCACGCTCATCCCGCTCGCCATTTCCGGATTAGCACTCCACCAATCAGATTGGTCATTGAGTCCGACTCAACAAGTCAGGTCGGCCAAAATGAAGGCCGACGGCTCCTCCGACTGACGACGGCACGGAACACACCGACCAGACCCGAGTCACCGACCTCGCCAGACTGTCGGATGATAATCGGGTTTGTGTGTCAGGGTCTTAAGTCAGAGGACTGCATTCAGAATATAGGCCATGTTTTTGTTTTCAGACCCCAGACGTCTGTTCTACGAATCCAGATCAACATGCTCTGGATTTCTTTCAGTTACCCGGCTTCACCTAACAACCACGGTCCCGCATAAGCTGAGTCACGACGCTGGTTATCAACAGGTTCAATCAACCCAGGGTTAGTTTACAGACAGACAGACAGACAGACAGACAGACAGACAGACAGCCCAGGGTTAGTTTACAGACAGACAGACAGACAGACAACACAGGGTTAGTTTACAGACAGACAGACAGACAGACATACAACACAGGGTTTGCCAATCCAGCGGTGCACACGTTCACATAAAAGAGGCGGGGTTTGCACAGCCTGACCAATCACAGACATCTACCAGAGCTGCATATTTTACATAAGAAGAGGAAACTATAACTCTACATAAATATGAAGAACAGACACGGTTTAACAGGGAAACACCTACAGTCGCTGCTTCCTAAAACAGGAGGAAAGCTGGCAGAAAAGCCAACACTGTAAATATGTAAATCACAACTTTTATCAATATCACTTCCTCATCAGTCAGGCACAAGATCTGGTTATGGTTATTTTGGACATGTTGATGTGAGAAATGTTGGTGCCTACAGCTCTACACCGACGGGTAAGACACGTAGCGTGAGTAATGTGTTTAAACACAAATGATCCCAGTGATCTCACAATTAACTCATGCAATTAAATATTTGCTCTGCCTTGGTGTGAACACACCATACATTTAGTTTAGAAAACATTCCCAGATGCTTAAACCCTGCAGGCAGAGTTACATAACAGCTGATAACAGTATCATTTGTCCAGGAGCTTATCCATGAATCAGTACCAGTTTAACCCATTCATACTACTTCAGTCATTGTGTCTTGGTTCCCTGAAACAGCCCCTGTAACCTCATTACATAAGACTACTAATGCAAACAACAGTGCAAAGTGTGTTACACAAGACACATCTGCATGATTTTTCTGGTCCATGATCTGTGATACGACAGGAAATTCACAATATTGACAATATTAAAGAGACTACAGTATGACTTACCGTCTGTGATACTTGAGGAACGTTACGACTCAGCAGGAAAGTTTAACTTCTGTCTCTACTGTTGTTGTTTTGTAGTGTTTTAAAGAGTTCAGCAGCTTCAACGATGTGGCCAATGAAAACGTCCTGCTGTGGGTGCAGAGACCAATCAGTGTCTGCCCCGTGTCCTCGTAGGCGTTATCAGTGAAGCACCTGGTTTACAAGAAACGCCGTCTGTTTATCATAGAGCTGCACCCTTACGAGAGAGCATACCATAGAGCATACCTGACGGCAAAGGCTGCACCCTTTGACAAGCAAAAACAAGCAAAAAACGTTTCTGCCGATCACGAATGTGGAGACCACGTTGTTTTTTTGGTTCATTTAATAGTCCGATGGATAATTGCTGTTTGTGAAAACGATTGTCGCAGTGTATTTTTATTTTTTTTTACATTTCGCACCAATGCAGTGCATGTTCTGAAATAAAAATAAACATTGCCCAGATGTACACACAGCGTTGTTTAGGTTTTTTTTGTTTAGGCAGAGCAGGATACCCAGGGCTCGGTTTACACCTATCACCATTTCTAGCCACTGGGGGGCCATAGGCAGGCTGGGGGGGACGCACATTAATGTTAAAAAACCTCATAAAGGGACATTTTCATGCCATGGGACCTTTAAAAGATTTTTTATCGGATAACGAACGAACAAATTTGTGTAGCTAGCTACGAAAACACGACCTTTGCCATATCTCGGCCAAAATAAATGCTATCAACGCAACATTTTAGATTCTTGTTTGCTATGACCCTCTGAGGACCTCTTTAAAACTGGTCACTAAGGGGCGTTAAAAGTTAAAAAGCTAAATTTTGAGGGTCCCATCTAGGGCCACTCCTGAGGCCACGCCTACAGTGGGGTACTGATTGGTCAAAGTGGGCGTGGCCTATGCGACCCAGGTTTAGATTCACAACTTACACTAATGTGAGCAACTTCAAATTTACAGTGTAGGTGAACAATCACTTATGGACCTCATGTACCAAAAATTACACATGTGGACCACTAGGTGGCGCAATAATGACGTCAAACGTGTTTTTGCCAATAACTCCCACATTACACATTGCACATTAGAAAACCTTACATCTTTGTGTTCCTTCAGTTGAGCTGAATCTGATTATATAGGCCACGCCCATTTCCGCTAAGAAGATTTTTCGCATGTACAAAACCAACTTTTTCAAACTCGTCCTAGGCCGTAAAACAGATCTGCACGAAACCTGGTACGTATCATCTCCAGATGGACGTGACCAAAATGATTCAAAAGAATTTTGCTACGTTAAACTATGCACAGTTTACCACCAAACAAAATGTTGTAGCTAGCTACAAAACACAAACTTTATCATATCTCGGCATTATCAACAAAATCATTGAGATATATGTTCGACATGCCACTACGCCCGATAACTGGCCGATAACTCAATGCATGCAAATGAGACATTTGCGATTGCAATTTCTCTGCCGTAGTAACTGATATCGACACGAAACTTGTGATGCTCGTTCGGCATGCTGCTCTGAGGCTCTATACCAAATTTGGTGAAGAGTGGCCATTAGGGGGCGCTATAGTCAACGTAGACCAGTTTTTGGCCCTTTCACTCAATCAATGTTAATGGGGAAACTGATGTTTGCCTCCCCATCGTTACGCTTTGGGTCCCGCTTTCGCGCACTCCCCGGGTCGTCAGGGGCGACTTGCGCCGCGAGGCTTGGACCCGTCATTACTGCTTGCAGTTCCAGTTTGGTTTAGTCATTGCAGTGCTCTTGCTCTGACTGTCTGACAGTTCTTCACCGTTAATGATGGACTCATTGTTGTAGTGTTTGTATGGCTAACATCTAAAGAAGGGCCTCTCAGAGGACTCCTACATGCCCCGCACGGTGAGGGCTGCTAGGCTAGCCGAGGTGGAACTCCTGAAAAGTCATTCTGACTTTTTCAGAGCAGTTGACCCCAGCCCAACCTACCCGATCCAAACGTCGGACCGCGGAGGCTGTGGGTGACCCTCCTTCCAGGAAGAAGGCTAAGTAATGGCGGGCTGTTTGCTAAGGTACACTGTAAACCCTTGATGTAAATGTACAGCTAAAATCTCACAGTATCTTACTGTTTTAATGTTATACAGGATCATACTGTAAGTGGCAATGCATTCTGGGAGAAAATAATGATATTACAGCACCATCTCCAGAATGTTGCAGATTACAGGGATTTACTGTTAATCGCAGTGCATCTCGGGAAAATAAAGGAAAAAGTGGGATTTAACATATTTATTTTCTGACCAGTCTATTTTAAGACATGCAGCACATTTCACTGTTGCTACTCTTTACAAATTATTAGTGAGAAAATATTTAGCATATAACAGGACTATGTCTTACGGTAAAGAGTGTGTCTATTATCTGTATGTGTGTGTGTGTGTGTGTGTGTGTGTGTGTGTGTGTGTGTGTGTGTGTGTGTGTCTGTGTGTGGGAGGGGGAAGCAACACAAGTGTATAAATGTAAAACAAATTCAATAATACGTTTATTTACAGTAAAAAAAAGACGAACATAAAATGATATTTTAGATTTACAGTGTAGTCTTGCTGACCACTGAGCTGGACCAGATGAAGTCTCTCTTTCTGGCCCTCCATTCCGGTGCTGGTACGGTGGATGCTGCTCCACCCAATCCACCCGCTGCTGAGCTTGTGGCTGAGGAGGATATGGTTTCCTTGGCAGCTTCAGCCACTCTCTTTAATGAGTATGCTAAAGAGGGGCCCTCCATTGCTTCTGGGCCTGGCTCTCATTCCTCGGCTCATAGCTCATTAGATGGGGCCGATGCCAGCTCCATGTGGTCCACCATTCGTGCGGCGCTGGCTCGCTTGCAGCTGGATGGGAGGCACCCCAAACCGGTGCAGGCTAGTGCTGGAGGGATACTAAACTGATGCCAGAACTGATACCAGAACTCTGGCAGCCATGCAGGATGCGGCGAAATTCAGCCTGGATCACATACCAGCTATTGAACCGACTATTGCTTCCCTCATAGTTTCGCCTGATGAAGCTCTGAGGCTAGATGCCAGGTGCAATCAACCCCAGTGCCGGGTCACTGACGACCTTCTGTGTAAGGCGCAAATATGTGCTGCGGCCTTACAGGCGTTGCTGAGCACATTCTCATGTTATTACAGGGTGAATGTTGCCACCCCCCATCCATTGGGCGGGAAAAAGTATTTAGTCAGCCACCAATTGTGCAAGTTCTCCCACTTAAAAAGATGAGAGAGGCCTGTAATCTTCATCATAGGTTCACTTCAACTATGAGAGACAAAATGAAAACAATCCAGAAAATCACATTGTAGGATTTTTAATGAATTTATTTGCAAATTATGGTGGAAAATAAGTATTTGGTCAATAACAAAAGTTCATCTCAATACTTTGTTATATACCCTTTGTTGGCCATGACAGAGGTCAAACGTTTCCTGTAAGTCTTCACAAGGTTTTCTCACACTGTTGCTGGTATTTTGGCCCATTCATCCATGCAGATCTCCTCTAGAGCAGTGATGTTTTGGGGCTGTCGCTGGGCAACACGGACTTTCAACTCCCTTCAAAGATTTTCTATGGGGTTGAGATCTGGAGACTGGCTAGGCCACTCCAGGACCTTGAAATGCTTCTTACGAAGCCACTCCTTCGTTGCCCGGGCGGTGTGTTTGGGATCATTATCAAGCTGAAAGACCCAGCCACGTTTCATCTTCAATGCCCTTGCTGATGGAAGGAGGTTTTCACTCAAAATCTCACGATACATGGCCCCATTCATTCTTTCCTTTACACGGATCAGTCGTCCTGGTCCCTTTGCAGAAAAACAGCCCCAAAGCATGATGTTTCCACCCCCATGCTTCACAGTAGGTATGGTGTTCTTTGGATGCAACTAAGCATTCTTTCCCCTCCAAACACGACAAGTTGAGTTTTTACCAAAAAGTTCTATTTTGGTTTCATCTGACCATATGACGTTCTCCCAATCCTCTTCTGGATCATCCAAATGCTCTCTAGCAAACTCCAGACGGACCTGGACATGTACTGGCTTAAGCAGGGGGACACGTCTGGCACTGCAGGATTTGAGTCCCTGGCGGCGTGGTGTGTTACTGATGGTAGCCTTTGTTACTTTGGTCCCAGCTCTCTGCAGGTCATTCACTAGGTCCCCCCGTGTGGTTCTGGGGTTTTTGCTCACCCTTCTGTGATCATTTTGACCCCATGGGGTGAGATCTTGCATGGAGCCCCGGATCGAGGGAGATTATTAGTGGTCTTGTATGTCTTCCATTTTCTTATAACTGTTCCCACAGTTGATTTCTTCACACCAAGCTGCTTACATGTTGCAGATTCAGTCTTCCCAGCCTGCTGCAGGTCTACAATGTTGTTTCCGGTGTCCTTTGACAGCTGTTTGGTCTTGGCCATAGTGGAGTTTGGAGTGTGACTGTTTGAGGTTGTGGACAGGTGTCTTTTATACTGATAACAAGTTCAAACAGGTGCCATTAATACAGGTAACGAGTGGAGGACAGAGGAGCCTCTTAAAGAAGAAGTTACAGGTCTGTGAGAGCCAGAAATCTTGCTTGTTTGTAGGAGACCAAATACTTATTTTCCAGAGGAATTTGCAAATAAATTCATTAAAAATCCTACAATGTGATTTTCTGGATTATTTTCCTCATTTTGTCTCTCATAGTTGAAGTGTAGCTATGATGAAGATTACAGGCCTCTCTCATCTTTTTAAGTGGGAGAACTTGCACAATTGGTGGCTGACTAAATACTTGTTTGCCCCACTGTACCCTTCACCATACCTAGAGATCGGCATGGGGTACTTTCCATAAAATCATCTCTCAATGCAAATCAAACCAGCTATTAGGCGAACTGAAATACAACCATGTATGTGTGTGTGTGTGTGTGTGTGTGTGTGTGTGTGTGTGTGTGTGTGTGTGTGTGTGTGTGTGTGTGTGTGTGTGTCATGTGTCCTGTGTAGTGTGTGTGTGTGTGTGTGTGTGCTGTGTGTGTGTCTGTGCATTACACCCTTACATATAACATCCATTCATCCATTTCATCACTCAGATCTTCGTCACTGACCAATCGTCTGGAAGTTTATTGGCTGGATGATCCTCGGACGCTAAACTAATCGAGCTGCTATTGAAGGGCGGGTGTTGGCGTGGCCATAGCAGGAAAACAAATTTGGCGTCCTGGTAAAGAGGCAGATTTACCAGTTTCCTTTGAAAAGAAAGGAAACAGAGGAAACAGAGAGTATTTTTAACTTTAGGGAACAAACGGAGCTACGTCACGTTCTGCGTCATGTGGTAACCTTCAAGAAGTGAAGTCACGTCTGATTTGAACCCAAACCTCCATCTTTTTATCAACTTAACTCAGTAGTTTCGGTGCCTAAGGCTCCATCTCCAGCGCTACGTTTAGGGGCTCGGAAACACCAGAGCAGGGGGAATGAGAGGGGGAACACCAGAGCAGGGGGAACGAGAGGGGGGACACCAGAGCAGGGGGAATGAGAGGGGGGAACACCAGAGCAGGGGGAATGAGAGGGGGAACACCAGAGCAGGGGGAATGAGAGGGGAACACCAGAGCAGGGGGAATGAGAGGGGGAACACCAGAGCAGGGGGAATGAGAGGGGAAACACCAGAGCAGGGGGAATGAGAGGGGGGAACGCCAAAATGTAGCAGTTGAGATGTACCACCATCTTTTTATCAACCAAACTGGGAACGTTTCACAACGTTAATGACATATTTAAAACAGGGACCGTTACTTTCTCAGGACGTACTTCCTGCCACCACTAGGGGGCGCTAGTTATGAAACGCTCCTGTGGGTCGTATTGGGGGGGGGGGGGACAACCCACCCATATCCTGGGAGGGTTTTGGGGTGGGTGGGGGTTGTTATTTAACCTGAGTGTACACAGCGACAAGCTGTCGTCAGTCTGAGTGACACATCCGTGTTTGTTTGTGAATGAACTCGTTTCTCCTGTCAGCTGATGTGTTTTTCCTGTCAGCTGATGTGTTGACAGCTGCGGTGACCTCTGACCCCCCCAGAGAGGAGAGGAGGGTTAGATCTTCTCCACGTAGTTTCCGGGGAACATCCCCTCTCTGCCCCGCAACCGCCCAAACCACCAACCAGACGGATCTGCAGAAAGAACAGAGACAACATCGTCGTATGAAGACAGATTGAGAATATGGAGTTTACCTACTCTCATATTTAGGAGATCCAAGGAGACATGATTCAGGAGTACAAGCTTGTACAGGGAATATATGATGCAACAGTTGAGCCTATCTTTCAGTTTTGGAACAATAGGTACGAGACACGAGGGAATTCATTAAAGCTCCCATATGATGCTCATTTTCAGGTTCATAACTGTATTTTAAGGTTGTACCAGAATAGGTTTACATGGTTTAATTATCAGAAAACACCATATTGTTGTTGTGCTGCACAGCTCTCTCTCACTGCTGCAGATCCTCTTTCAGCTGGTCTCTGTTTTAGCTACAGAGTGAGACCTCTTTTCTTCTGTACTATCTTTGATTGCACATGCTCAGTAGCTCAGATGTAGCTCATGTCAGCTAGCTAGCTCCATAGACAGTAAAAGAAAGGCTGTTTCTCCTCCTTCAGTCAGTTACAAGGCAGGATTAGCTGGGAGACTTCTTCTAAATGAGGGACGCACATGGAAGTAGTTCTTTTGGAGATTATGGTGAACTAGTGTGTGTTGTAGCAGTGCTTTGCTATTGAGAACGAGGTAGCATGCTAGCGTTAGCATTTGCGTTATCATGCTAACGCTACGAGCTAACGGTTAGCCCCCTAGCCCCCTCGTCTCAGCTAGTGACGTAGAAAGCCGTGCAGATGTTGACCAGCTGACCCGGAGACTGAAGACAGGACACATTCAGAAACCGTCTCTCACTCAGAACAGCATGGAGGGTTATCAAAGCACCAGAGACACAAAATAACTCCCCAAATCCCAGAAGAAGAGATTATTTCTTAATATGGGCTCTTTAAAACTTTACCCTAAAACAGAAAGAATAAAATCATGGAACGAGCTTCCAGAAGAAGTTCCCCTTCAATGAATTATTTAGAGAGTATGTTGGATGCATTCTGCCTGTCGGAAGGTGGGATGTATATTTATTAGGGGGTGCACGGTTCACAGTATGTCATGTAGTAACTTTCCCCATAGTACACAAACAAGTATGCAGTTATGTATATATAATAATGAAGTATGCAGTAGACATACAATTAAAAAAATACAAAATAAATAAAATAAATCGGTAGAGCTTGAATCGCATTTTGAACGTGAATCGATTTTTTTGAACATCCCAACTATTTATATATTGTTTTATTGTTTTACCTTTGTCAGTAATTTATGTAACTAGCTTTATGAAAACATATAAAGAAAAACAAATATATATATATATATATATATATTTGTTTTGTGTTGCTTGAGTCTGAAATTGAGGATTTAATATCCTGTACCAGAATTATTTCCAATAAATGTCAAACAGCAGCTGTGATTGGAGCATACAGTGGTGTGAAAAAGTGTTTGCCCCCTTTCCTCATTTCCTGTTCCTTTGCATGTTTGTCACACTTAAGTGTTTCGAACATCAAACCAATTTAAACAATAGTCAAGGACAACACAAGTAAACACAAAATGCAATTTGTAAATGAAGGTGTTAATTATTAAAGGTGAAAAAAAATCCAAACCATCATGGCCCTGTGTGAAAAAAGTGATTGCCCCTCTAAACCTAATAACTGGTTGGGCCACCCTTAGCAGCAACAACTGCAACCAAGCCGCTTTGCGATAACGTGCAATGAGGCTTTTACAGCGTCCCTGGAGGAATTTTGGCCCACTCATCTTTGCAGAATTGTCCTAATTCAGTTACATTAGAGGGTTTTCGAGCATGAACGGCCTTTTTAAGGTCATACCACAACATCTCAATAGGATTCAGGTCAGGACTTTGGCTAGGCCACTCCAAAGTCTTCATTTAGTTTTTTCTTCAGCCATTCGGGTGGTGGACTTGCTGGTGTGTTTAGGATCATTGTCCTGCTGCAGAACCCAAGTTCGCTTTCAGCTTGAGTACACGAACAGATGGTCGGACATTCTCCTTCAGGATCTCTTGGTAGACAGCAGAATTCATAGTTCCTTTTATCACGGCAAGTCTTCCAGGTCCTGAAGCAGCAAAACAGCCCCAGACCATCACACTACCACCACCATATTTTACAGTTGGTATAATGTTCTTTTTATGAAATGCAGTGTTCCTTCTACGCCAGATATACTTGGACACACACCTTCCAAAGAGTTCCACTTTTGTCTCATCGGTCCACAGAATGTTGTCCCAAAAGTCTTGGGGATCATCAAGATGTGTTCTGGAGAAATTGAGACAAGCTTTGATGTTCTTTTTGCTCAGCAGTGGTTTTCTCCTTGGAACTCTGCCATGCAGGCCATTTTTTGCCCAGTCTTTTCCCTGATGGTGGAGGCATGAACGCTGACCTTAACTGAGGCAAGTGAGGCCTGCAGTTCTTTGGACGTTGTTGTGGGGTCTTTTGTGACCTCTTGATGAGTCGTCGCTGCGCTCTTGGGGTAATTTTGGGCGGCCGGCCACTCCTGGGAAGGTTCACCACTGTTCCATGTCTTCGCCATTTGTGGATAATGGCCTCACTGTGGTTCGCTGATTCCCAAAGCTTTGGAAATGGCTTTATAACCCTTTCCAGACTGATAGATCTCAATTACTTTCTTTCTCAATTGTTCCTGAATTTCTTTGGGTCTCGGCATGATGTGTAGCTTTTAAGGATCTTCTGGTGGACCTTACTGTGTCAAGCAGCTCCTATTTAAGTGATGCCTTGATTGTGAACAGGTGTGGCAATAATCAGGCCTGGGTGTGGCTAGAGAAATTGAACTCAGGTGTGGACAACCACAGTTATAGTATGTTTTAACAAGGGGGGCAATCACTTTTTTCACACAGGGCCATGATGGTTTGGATTTTTTTTTCTCCTTTAATAATAAACACCTTCATTTACAAATTGCATTTTGTGTTTACTTGTGTTGTCCTTGACTTTTGTTTAAATTGGTTTGATGTTCAAACACTTAAGTGTGACAAACATGCAAAGGAACAGGAAATGAGGAAGGGGGCAAACACTTTTTCACACCACATCTAAATACGTTTCTATATCAGAAATATGGGTTTCTTTCAACCAAATTTACAAAATAACATGGATGGTTCCCTACAACGCTCTTCACAAGTTCAATAAATGATTATTTCAATACTTTCATTGGATTTGGGTGTTTTATTCAATTTTATAGCATTTTGAAGAAGAAATGATAAAAGAATGTTGAAAAAAGTGACAAAAATGTGGGAAAAAAAATGACAAAAATGTGGAAAAAAGTGACAAAAATGTGGAAAAAAAGTGACAAAAATGTGGAAAAAAAGTGACAAAGACGTGAAAAAAATGACAAAATTGACAAAAATGTGGAAAAAGAAAGTGACAAAAACTTGGAAAAAGTGACAAAAATGTGGAAAAAAATGACAAAAACTTGGAAAAAAGTGACAAAGACGTGAAAAAAAAGTGACTAAAAGTGGAAAAAAATGACAAAAAACTTGGAAAAACTTGGAAAAAATGTGGAAAAATGACAAAATGTGGAAAAAAGTGACAAAAATGTGGAAAAAAATGACAAAAACTTGGAAAAAAGTGACAAAAATGTGGAAAAAAGTGACAAAAATGTTGAAAAAAATGACTAAAAGTGGAAAAAAATGACAAAAACTTGGAAAAAAATGACAAAAACTTGGAAAAAAATGACAAAATGTGGAAAAAAATGACAAAAACTTGGACAAAAATGACAAAAATGTGGAAAAAATGACCAAAATGTGGAAAAAAAGTGACAAAAAATGTGGAAAAAAATGACAAAAAACTTGGACAAAGAAAATGACAAAAAATGTGGAAAAAAATGACAAAAATGTGGAAAAAAAAGTGACAAAAATGTGGAAAAAAAGTGACAAAAACTTGGAAAAAAAAGTGACAAAAATGTGGAAAAAAAATGACAAAAATTTGGAAAAAAAGTGACAAAGACGTGAAAAAAAGTGACTAAAAGTGGAAAAAAATGACAAAAACTTGACAAAAAATGTGGAAAAAAGTGACAAAATGTGGAAAAAAGTGACAAAAAATGTGGAAAAAAATGACAAAAATGTGGAAAAAAAGTGACAAAGACGTGAAAAAATGACAAAAACTGACAAAAATGTGGAAAAAAAAGTGACAAAAACTTGGAAAAAAGTGACAAAAACTTGGAAAAAAATGACAAAATGTGGAAAACAATGACAAAAACTTGGACAAAAAATGACAGAAATGTGGAAAAAATGACAAAAATGTGGAAAAAACGTGACAAAGACGTGAATAAAATGGCAAAAATTGACTAAAAGTGGAAAAAAAATGACAAAAACTTGGAAAAAATGACAAAAATGTGGAAAAAAGTGACAAAAATGTGGAAAAAAGTGACAAAAATGTGGAAAAAAGTGACAAAAATGTGGAAAAAAATGACAAAAAGTGGAAAAAAGTGACAAAAACTTGGAAAAAAGTGACTAAAAGTGGAAAAAAAATGACAAAAAACTTGGAAAAAAAGTGACAAAAATGTGAAAAAAAGTGACAAAAGTGGAAAAAAATGACAAAAACTTGGAAAAAGTGACAAAAATGTGGAAAAAAGTGACAAAAACTTGGAAAAAATGACAAAAATGTGGAAAAAAATGACAAAAATGTGGAAAAAAGTGACAAAGACGTGAAAAAAAGTGACAAAAATGTTGGAAAAAAGACGACCGAAACATTGGATTTTTTTGTACATTTTGACCCAGAATAACTCAAAGTTGCTGTTCGTCGACGGAATGACAACACGAGGGCTAATAGTTCAATAATGATTCATTTTGCAGTAGTTTTGTTTGAATTATAGAGCTGAATACATTTCATAAGAGCATCAGTATCTGGCAGATTCCCCACTTGAAAGTGATTTGATGCATCCACCCAAAATAAAGAACTGGACTTCACTCAATGACCAAACATACTTCTTTTCCTTTTTTTATTTTGGCACACTTCCGCAGTTCAATTTGAGTTATTGCCTCAGCCAAGGAAGGCATTTTGGATTTTTTGTAGGTCTTTAAGCTGCTCAACAGTTGTGTCTTTGCTAGCAGTAGCAGGTAAGTGCTTTTATTTTGAAGGAAGTATGCAGCCTGAGCCTCCAGGTGAAGGTTACATATCTGTGTGAGCAGGGAGACACCGGGGAAGCTTATGGTTTCAGAATCAATTAAGATAGTTACAGTCATGTAGACCAGCGGACTTTTTCACGTATCGTATCGCGTCGGTCGGTAACTATGTGGTCTCTCTCTCTATATATATATAGTACTAGAAGTAGTTATAACAGTAGTAGTTTCAGCAGTACCTTGAGTGAGTATGTCAATGATATCGGCGGCGTTGAAGCTGAGTTCGTTGGTGTCCTGGGCGTCGTAGGCGTACAGCGCTCTGCACTGAGCCGGTTTGGCTCGGCCGGCACCAGGAAGAGGCTTCACCTCCTTCGACAGCTGCCTGAAGGATCATAGAGAGACTAATGTGAACAACAATCTTTAAAATCTGTTCCCTATTAATCAGTTAGCATCCACGAAAAGTTCTGTTTTTGCTGCTGACAGACTCAGATTATTATTATAAGTGTCTGACAACATTATGAAAGGATCCCTCCAGAGATAGTCCTTTTATTTAAAGAGTAAGATCCTTTTAGTTTAACATGAAACAGCCCCGAAATCACCATCACCAAACTACACCAGACTCCATGTAAATAATCAGGACTTTTAGCGTGTATAGAGCCAGCATATCTCCACCAGACTCCATGTAAATAATCAGGACTTTTAGCGTGTATAGAGCCAGCATATTTCCACCAGACTCCATGTAAATAACTCTGTGGAGAGAACCATCTGGAAGAGCTTTGAAACTTAACTTAACATTCAAAATACTTTTTTTCTTTCTACATTTCTGTTTCTGCTAGCCATCCACGATGTTATCGCTGCATCGCGTCCTGATTTTACAAACTACGGAGCGCCCCTAGGCCCAAATCACAGAACGTGTGTTGTTAATTGCACGTCAAAAGATTTAGTGCTGTAATGGGAATTACGCGTTAACTCGTTATTATCGCATTCATTTTGACAGCCATACTTTATATTTGAATACAATAACACTGGGTTACTGTTGGGACCGAGGGAAATAAGAGTTAAACATTATCTTTTTTTCAAACAAAGGGATTTTTCGGCCAACATGTGCTCAGAGACAAAGGAAGGGTCTGCATGTAGACTTTGCAGCCTAAAAGTTCACACCTAGGGTGTTACCTCGACGTGGGGGGTCTCAACTGGCCGGAAGTCTAAGAACTACAGGCATGAACGCTCTAAAGTCCCATTGGCTATGAGTCCTCAAATGCACCGGGGGCCATATCCAGTGCTGCGAAAAATATAAAACTTCTGAGCTCCCAGAAACCTTTGTCTTTCCCGCGGCTGACGCTGTGAAAGGAGGCACGCAAGCTTGTGCTAAAGTTGGTCCACTTTCCGGACAAAAGTGGATTCATTGGATCCTGAAACACGCACCTCGTGTTTTTCAAAACTGCAGAAGAGAAAACGTTTCTCTACCAGAAAATCGGAGAACAGTGGACACCGCTTTTCTTTTTCTCTCATCGAGTCGACTAGCTTCCCTCCTGCTGCTTTTGGGAGGGAAAGCTTTCTCCGTGGCCTGCTGACGAGTGACACGGACCATTTCTGTTTTAACGTGGAAACGGGCTATGCGTACAAGTAAGAAGGCTTAAGGTTTTCTGGGCAGAGAAATTCATGTGTGTTTTATTAATGTAATAACTGCTAATGCTGCGAGTGTGTCATGACATTAATGTGATTTGGGTTAATAAGCGCTACTGGTGCACCTTGATTTATTAATCTGATTGAACCGCTTGAGTCCCATCTGTTTTGCTGGGAATGTATTTTGATCACAATACTCGTTGATGATGTGTTTGAAACTGTAGCTTGGTTAATTGATAATTTGGAAGTTAAATAAACTCTGTTATACTTTAAATAGTAGTTGTCTGTGATAATTTTTGTGTATTTGTAGTAATAATTGCTAGTTGAACACAGGTAGTCCTCAGTGACCCCCTTTCTGTTCCTTTAAAGAATACTAGATCGATTAACCAAGTTAATTAAGATCTGTATTTTAAAGGGTACCACCTTTATGAGACTGTTTCACAGTTTGGTTATTGGCCCCTGAGTTCAGGGTGGTGCCCCTTTTGATTGTTTGTCAATTTGGTAAAGTTATTAATAACTGTAGGTGGATCACTGACTTCCTGTCTGACAGGAAGCAGCATATGAAGCTGGGGAACACGTCTCCGACTCACAGACCATCAGCACTGGATCCCCTGGTCCAGTGGTTCTTTCTCCCCTGCTCTTCTCCCTGTACACCAACAGCTGCACCTCCAGTCACCAGTCTGTCAAGCTTCTGAAGTTTGAGGGACGACACCTCCCTCATCGGACTCATCTCTGATGGAGACGAGTCCGCCTACAGGTGGGAGGCTGACCACCTGGTGACCTGGTGCAATCAAAACAAGCTAGAGCTCAACGCTCTAAAGACAGTGGAGATGGTTGTGGACTTCAGGAAGAGCCCAGCCCCCACCTGCCCCCATCACCCTCTGTGGTTCCACAATTGACACTGTGGAGTCTTTCCGCTTCCTGGGAACTATCATCTCCCAGGACCTCAAGTGGGAGCTGAACATCAGCTCCCTCGTCAAGAAAGCACAACAGAGGATGTACTTCCTGCGGCAGCTGAAGAAATTCAACCTGCCAAAGACAATGATGGTGCACTTTCTACACAGCCATCATTGAGTCCATCCTCACATCCTCCATCACCATCTGGTACGCTGCTGCCAGAGCCAAGGACAAGGGCAGACTGTTCTCACATCCTCTATCACCATCTGGTACGCTGCTGCCACAGCCAAGGACAAGGGCAGACTGTTCTCACATCCTCCATCACCATCTGGTACGCTGCTGCCACAGCCAAGGACAAAGGCAGACTGTCCTCACATCCTCCATCACCATCTGGTACTCTGCTAGCACAGCCAAGGACAAGGGCAGACTGTTCTCACATCCTCCATCACCATCTGGTACGCTGCTAGCACAGCCAAGGACAAGGGCAGACTGTTCTCACATCCTCCATCACCATCTGGTATGCTGCTAGCACAGCCAAGGACAAGGGCAGACTGTTCTCACATCCTCCATCACCATCTGGTACTCTGCTAGCACAGCCAAGGACAAGGGCAGACTGTTCTCACATCCTCCATCACCATCTGGTACGCTGCTAGCACAGCCAAGGACAAGGGCAGACTGCAGCGTGTCAATACGCCATCACCCTGACTCTCTCCACACTACACCTCTGGCTCTAAATACCACTGTACTTACTCTGCTGTAACACTCCTTTTTACTTAACTTATTTTATTTTATTTATGTTATTCTTATTTGTTTAGTTATTATTATTGTTACATACTGTGTGTATATATGTATACTTACTGTTACGCCCCAGTCTAGGGGTGCCTAGGACGCAACATGAAAAGGCCCCATCTTCCCCGTCTCCCAAATAGCCACAAACAATTATGTGTTTGCATAACAACAAACTTATTTATTTTACAGAGAACGAAAATATATACATATCATATAAACGTATAAGGCTTCAGGGTGACTACCACCTAAATAACAAACAAAACAATTCTAACTGGGAAATAAGAAACTAACCTAACAAACAAAAGGGCAAAACAAATGACAAAAGACTTCCCTCCCTAACTAACAAAACAGGAGAAAACAGGACTAACACACCTGGCGGTCCACCCTCACCAAACAAAACAGAAACAATATCTAATCTAAACCAAAGTGGCACAAAGCAAAAGTGTGGCCGGTTGGGAGATGAGGAGGACGAGGAATGCCTGCTGCCCACCGACGGCCGCCATCTTGGCTCCTTATATCTGGGTGGTTTCCCCAGCTGCAGCCAATCACAGGTTCGGGCCTGAAACCTCTCCACCAATCCTCTTACGGCTATGACACACATCTATCTGCATGTGGAATTGAACACAACAGAAAAAAACACAGGGAACACACAGCAGACCAAAGAAACAATATGACCACAGTCATAACATGTTATGTTATGAAACTTACATTGTTTATATTCTCCTGATCCTTATATTTAGAGAATGTGTGACATGCACCAACGTACTTGGCAATAAAACCTTTTCTAATCCTGATTCTGAACCATATTCATAACTTTATTAATATTGATAAAACTTCTTTGATAATTTGCCAATAACTGAATCTGTACCTTACCGATACCCAACAGTTACAGATGGACATGTGCAAAGGGTAATAAATATAGTCTGGCTACCACCAGACCAAGCTCCATCTTTTCAGATTGAACATTAGTCCGGGGAGTCTGCTCTGGTTTTTCTACTGCGTGAAGAGGCGTGATCAACGGGCATAGTTCAAATGACTCAGTTGGATAGTCCTTCAACCAATCAGAGCAACGAGCCGGCTGACGTAGCAGCGGCAGCAGCATCAACGGTTGCTGACCTTCGGTGGCCGCCATGTTGAATGTAAACAAGAAGATGCTTGGTCGCTTCTCTATCGTCATCGTGTTAAACCAGCCAATAGCGCGCCAGCAGGTGAAGACAAAATTGTAACGGAAGCATGATAGATAAACGTACAGGTTTCCAGCCTGAGCTGCAGGGAGGACTCAAACCCCCGGCAGATATAATAAATATGGAATGATTAATTAATTGAGCTGTATAATGAAGACAAAGAGACAGATTTATTGAACTACCTTTTGATGATGCAGACGACCAGAATAACAGCAAAGAGAACCAGCAGGACCCCGACCACCAGACGAATGATCAGAAGCAGACCTTTCTTCCCCTCCTCCTGCAGAACACATCAGACATTATCAGGAGACAATGGTGAGATTACAGTCACAGGGAAACACTTTAACCTTGAAGCATCTAACGTCATGTTGCTCTGTAACAATCTGACATGTTAGCTTCAGCTGCTTTATAAGAGAATAATATGTCATATGTTCACAGACTGTTCTGCTGCAAAACAAGCTGCCAAATAGACCAATCACTGCAGGTTTAAAGAGTCTGTTACATTCAAGCCAAATGAGTTGCTGCAAAGCTAATTAAGACCATCAGCTCCACACCACTGTCTCTGGATTTCTCAGTATGTTCAGAAGATTGTGGCGTCCGGTGACTTTCCCGCGCAGAAACTACAGTGAAGATAATGAGCTCTTCTGAAGAGTCCGTCATGTTGTTTTAATCCTACGTGTTCTCCTTGGTTACCACTAACTGTGTGTGCGTGATCACGGAAGGCTTGTATCATGTGGACGTGCCGACAGTTTTGTTGTCATAACTTAGAATTCCTCATGGGGGTGATATAAACTACCCACTGCAGCTTTAAGATGGTTTGACTGTTTTAGAGTCTCTTTGTAGTTTATATAGACGGACTTGCTGAGTTTGGATCTGGTCTGAAAATGTTTTCAGATAAAAACTGATCAAACAAACCTTCCACATGCAGGCTGTACGGCACGGAGAGGCTGCGGTTGTTATTCTTCAAACCACAGGTGTAGTTCCCAGAATCCTCTGCAGTCAGATTGGTGAGCTGGAGGGCGGGGCCAGTCTCTGAGAGGGCGTGGCCATCTCTGAACCAGGTGACCTCCAGTTGGTGGATAGTGCAGCTTTCAGCAGAACAGTTCAGTGTGACTGCTTCCCCTCTTTTAAACTCTCCGTCATCTCTGGAGCTTCTGATCTTCATCTGAACACCATCTAAAATACATTTACAGAGTTAGTTTTTAATACGTTATATTAGATTATGACTTGATGGAACTGATGATCCCTGTTCCTCATGTTGTTACGGACCAAGACCACTATACAACTAAAGGTAAAGACAGCCCTACATCTTTTAGGCCGACTTTACTGTCTTTTAGAGGCTGTAGTGGGTTCTGTTCCAAAGCTAGAACAATACATTGGTATCACAGTAGACTAGACAACCTAAGGAACACATGCTGTGCTAGCTTGTTGGGAAGGAAGCTAAATATTGCTCCAAACTTAAGCTAACGTTTGGAGAGGGAAAAACTGGCACGGCCTTTTTCAAAGGTGTCCGTTAACCTCTGACCTCCAGATATCTGAATGAAAATGGGTTCTGTACATACCCACGAGTCTCCCCTTTACACACACGCACACTTCATGATAATCCCATGCAGTATACGTGTGTTATTGTTGCAGACTGGGGTCCCTAAACAGTCTCAGAGTTGCATGTCCCCCAGACACCCCTATAGGTTTGGGCTGAGACCCTTCGCCCCTGTTCTTTGATACATTTATTTGGCAGTAATATTGTAAAATCAGGTAAAAACCAGATGAGATTTAAGACGAAGATACTCAATGGGAGGAGGAAAGATTACAGATGTGTCTAGTGATGTTTTCTGAGAAGAACTCCAAACAATGTCCCGGAAACCAGTTTCTCTTTCCACACGTAGAACACGACATGAGATTGTCCAGATTACATTGTGTGTGCTTGTGTGTACGCGTGCGTGTGCGTGTGTGTGTGTGTGTGTGTCTCTTTGTGTATGTGTGTGTGTGTGTGTGTGTGTGTGTGTGCATGTGTGTGTGTGTGTGTGTGTCTTTGTGTGTGTGTGTGTGTGTGTGTGTGTGTGTGTGTGTGTGTGTGTGTCTCTTTGCGTATGTGCTTGTGTGTGTGTGTGTGTGTGTGTGTGCGTGTGTGTGTGTCTCTTTGTGTATGTGCTTGTGTGTGTGTGTGTGTGTGTGTGTGTGTGTGTCTCTTTGCGTATGTGCTTATGTGTGTGTGTGTGTGTGTGTCTGTGTGTGTGTGTGTGTGTGTGTGTGTGTGTGTGTGTGTGTGTGTGTGTGTGTGTGTGTGTGTGTGTGTGTGTGTGTGTGTGTGTCTCTGTGCGTATGTGTGTGTGTGTGTGTGTGTGTGTGTGTGTGTGTGTGTGTGTGTGTCTGTCTGCGTGTGTGTGTGTGTGTCTCTGTGTGTGTGTGTCTGTCTGTGTGTGTGTGTGTGTGTCTCTGTGTGTGTGTGTGTGTGTGTGTGTGTGTGTGTGTGTGTCTGTGTGTGTGTGTGTGTGTGTGTGTGTGTGTGTGTGTGTGTGTGTGTGTGTTTGCATACGTGCGTCTGTGTGTGTGTGTGTGTGTGTGTGTGTGTGTGTGTGTGTGTGTGTGTGTGTTTGTGTGTGTGTGTGTGTGTGTGTGTGTGTAACGATGCTCTTACCTACAACTGTGACTCTCACTCCTGATTGGCCAGTAAAATGTCCTCTGGGATCATTAGCTTCCATTCTGAAGCGAAAGGTTGCTTCATCTTTCTTCTGTAAATCTGAGATCTGTAAAGTGCAGTTTCCCTTCTTGTCTCCCAGGTATCTGTAACGACGGTCGTTGTTGTTTGATTCGCTGTCGTACACAGACGGAGTCGGTCCCTGACAGAATTTGTGGTTCTGGCACCAGACGACTCTGATGATCTCGATCAAAACTTCTCCTCCACTGAGAGACTTCAGTGGTGTGAAGGAGCAGGGGAGGAGGACGGTCGATCCTTTTACACCACAAACAGGATCTGGATAGTTCACAGCAGGACCTGGATTGTTCACAACAGGATCTGGATAGTTCACAACAGGATCTGGATAGTTCACAACAGGATCTGGATAGTTCACAACAGGATCTGGATTGTTCACTCTTTGACCCAGAGCTCCTGACCAACACAAGAAGAAGAGACAAACATGATGGTAGAAAATGAATATCAGAAGTCAGTGTCTCTGAGTCTCTTCTTTGTAAACTGATGTCTGATTGTAAAAACAAACGTTACACACCTGTGATTTCATCTCGTATTAGACTGAATATGTATTTGAGGTATTTTAAGAAAAAAAACAGAAAATCTCACAATGACAACGACAACTCCCACGTGTTCTTGTACCAAATAAATAATGAACCTACATTATGATCCGATAACATAAACGATAACAAGACTCTGAGCCCATTGGGCCAAAGAAGTACTTTAGTGTTTTGTGTATAGAGTTGATGATATTACTCGTGTACTTTTACTGCAGTAAATGATGAGAGTACTTCCTCCATCGCTGGTTACTTTCCTCTCTTTGATCTCACTGATCTCACTTCCCTTCATGTGTGATTCTAACCTGCTTCAGTCTGCATGTTTCTGCACCAACAGGACACACAGACGTCTTCCAGCTTCTTTATTCTGAACCACAACATCAACTAAAGATGAACTGGCCCAACGGAGCCGAGAGAATCCACTCTGAGACGGGCCACGTTACAGTCAGGTCACTTTGAACCTGACTGGGTCCAGCAGGGGAATGCTACTAAGTACATCTACTCCAGTACTGTTCTTCAGTCCAAATGTTGAGGTACTTGTACTTTACTTGAGTCTTTTCTTTTCATGCCACTTTCTACTTCTACTCCACTACATCTCAGACTGTGTGTGTGAGTGAGTATGTGTTCATCCAAATTGAAGCCAGACTTCCCGTTTAGCACCATCTTATAAAAAACTACAAATACTATATCTTTATATTCCACATCTCTCAAACATTTTGGGTATTATTCAACTTTTCATTAACATTCATACTAATTAAAGCCATTCCCACTTGTTCAACTATTCTCACTACTTCACCTTCTTCTTACACAATCCCAGCGTCAGCCTTTCAACACAGAGTAAAGGATCTGAAGACTTCTCCCCCCACTGACTGTGTCCATGTTGGGACTCTGGTCTTACCTGTCAGGACCAACATGACGGCCCAGAGAATCTTTTTGTCCCAAGCTGCCATCCTTACTTCAGTCTCTTCAGGTTGTGTCTCCTGACAGAAGAGTGAGCGGAGCGTTAACTGACTGACGGACAGACGAGTTGTCACATATGTCAAGAAACATGTTTTGCCACTAGTGTTGTCTCTAGCTGTAAAGTGTCTCGAGATAACTCTTGTTATGATTTGATCTATAAAGAAAATTGTCTTTAACTGTTTAACTAAAAACGTGGCGACAAAACTGTCAAAAATGTAAAAAAAAAAAAAAATGCAGAAAAAAGGGTCCAAAATGTAAAAAAAAATGCAGAAAAAAGGGTCCAAAATGTAAAAAAAATGCAGAAAAAAGGGTCCAAAATGTAAAAAAAATGCAGAAAAAAGGGACCAAAATGTAAAAAGAAAATGCAGAAAAAAGGGTCCAAAATGTCAAAAAAAAATACAGAAAAAAGGGTCCAAAATGTAAAAAAAAATGCAGAAAAAAGGGTCCAAAATGTAAAAAAAATGCAGAAAAAAGGGTCCAAAATGTAAAAAAAGTGCCAAAGGGTAAAAATAACCCCGAAAAACATATCAAAAGGTTAAAAAATAGAACATAATTCAACATGATATACATTATATTTACATCACATTTAACTTCAAGGTTCTTTAGAAAGGGTCGACAAAAATGTCGACGAGTGACAAACATCAAAAGAAATGACAAACCTTGAAAAATACGTCAGAAAAATGTTGAAATTCTTTTTCGAAAAAGTGACTGAAAAGTCAACAAACAAGATGACGAAAACATGGGAAACCAAAAGTGAGAAAAGCTAACGTTAGCAGCCAGAGTCAGCGTTTTCTCTTACCGTAGAGTTGGTGGAGAGAGATCAGGTGGGAAGGTGCTGCTGTCCTTTGGTCGACTTGTTTTCAGTAAAAAGGATTGAATGTTAAAAGATAAACGGCACAAAGTCTGAAGATGAAGAAGAGCAGAACTCTGACACGATGCAAATCTGAAGAATGTTCAGATAGAGAAATGAAATAATCTGCAGTCTTATAGCCTCCCACAGAGAGAGGTTGTCTCTGCAACAAACAGCTGGATATCATCTCCATATACGGTAAACATTCAGCTACAGCTTCAGACATCCCCCCCACTGATCCTCATTTAAATACACACGTTACTGACAGTCAAAGACCAGAAACAGGAAGTTGTTGTTTTCACACTTTGTTCGGATGCAGCTTCCTGTTAATGATGATCTACAAAAATAGAGGAACATTAACTTTGAGAAATCCTTTTTTATATTATGAAACACAATACTGAGGCAGTTTCTATAGCAGGTATAGCGTTAGCTTTCACTAGCAGCTAGCACACACTTTACATCAGGATTTATTTTGGTTAATGTCAAAGTCAAGTAAAAAACAGCACATACATTAAAACAAAGCTGAAATAGGAATACACAACAAGATAATCAACAAGAACAAACAAGACATACAAGTACATCTATACACACACACACACACACACACACACACACACAGACACACACACACACACACACACACACACACACACACACACACACACACACACACACACACACACACCCTGCCTCCTCTTCCACTCCACCAACCCCCTACACCCCCTCACTGCCTCCTCCCTTTCTTGCTCCCACACCTCCCCCCTCAGTCCGCTGTGGTCTGCCCAATCCCCCCACCACTACAGCACATGTCATCTCCCCCCACAGACACTTCAAGCAGCCCCCCCCCTCTGCTTTTCAGTCACACCTGGCCAGGTGAGGAGACAGCTGGAGAGGCTTCACCAGCCCGGACGGCATCAGCCCCAGTGTCCTGAAGACCTACGCCAGTCAGCTGCCTGGTGTTCTCCAGTATGTCTTCAACCTGAGCCTGAGCCTGCAGAGGGTGCTGCTGCTGTAGAAGACGTCCTGCCTTGTCCCGGTCCCCAAGAAGTCGACTCCATCTGGTCTCAGGGACTACCGCCCAGTGTCACTCTGAAGGTGATGGAGAGGCTGGTCTTGGCCTACCTGAGGCTGCAGGTGAGATCTTCTCTGGACCCTCTACAGTTTGCCTACCAGCCTCGTCTGGGCGTGGACGACGCTGTCATCTATCTTCTGCAGCGAGCTCATTTGCACCTGGATGACATTTTTTGATTTCTCCAGTACATTCAACACTATCCATCCACTGCTGCTGGGTGAGAAGCTGCAGAGGATGGGTGTCGGTGCGTCCACAGTCTCCTGGATCACGGACTACCTGACAGACAGACCACAGTTTGTCCGTCTGGACCGTGTTCTGTCTGATGTGGTGGTGAGTGGTACGGGGGCTCCACAGGGGACTGTGCTGTCTCCTTTTCTGTTCACCTTATACACCACAGACTTCCAGTACAACTCAGAGTCATGCCACCTACAGACGTTTTCTGATAACTCTGCAGTTGTTGGGTGTATAAGGGATGGACAGCAGGGAGAGTACAGAGCGCTGGTGGACGACTTCATGGAGTGAACTGGTAAAGCTGCAGACACCCCAACCAGACGGCCGTCAGCAGTAGAGCCAGCAGGACTGATCAGTCTCCCCGAGTCGGTCCAAAAAGTTCCTCAGAACACCGAAGAGACGAGACGTAATACGTCTCCATAACAGCAGGCGGCGCTCATCTGGATTGTTTCCCAGAAAATGAAAACCGGCAGCTGATTGGACGAACACGTCACGTGGGTCTGGCTGCTCCCCGACCATCATGGCGTCTCGTTCAGAATACGATCTCATATTGGACTAAAATAGTTCCCTGAAACGTGTTAACATTAGGAATTTGGATTCTAAAATTCATAAAGTGATAGGATTTGATGAATATGACTGATCATTTATTGCATTTCTGTCAGTGACCTACTTTTGGATGAAGCCAGGAAATGACGTGGAGAAGGACTCACTACACTGAACACCACACGTGTCATTAGGGTCAGACAAAGTGTATGAAAAATATTCATACAAATGTATACATATATATGTATCATGTATATACAAATATGCAAATGTATATATATATATATATATCTATACAAATATTTTATATAATATATAAAATATATATATAATAAATATTTATAAAATCTGGGTGGGAAAGTGAAAGAGCAGCGCTTGTCCCTTCCTCATTACCACCACTGAGCTGCCCTTGAGCAAGGCCATTAACCCCAACTGCTCCAGTGGAGCTGCTCAGTGGCAGCAGATCAGACTGTGGTAGTACTGGGCAGCTTCCAGTATGAATGTGGAACTGTGTGAATGTGATCAGGGCGTTCCTGCAAAAGAGAGGCTGCCTCTCAGTGAACCGTCCCCTGAATAAATAAAGGTTAAATAAAAAAATAAAAATAAAAAAGTCCAACAAAAGCACTATGCTCCCAGAACTCAGAGCTACTTGTGGTTCCTAGAGTCTCTAAAAGTAGGATGGGAGCCAGAGCCTCCAGCTCTCAGGCTCCTCTCCTGTGGAACCAGCTCCCAGTCTGGGTTCAGGAGCCAGAGCCTTCAGCTATCAGGCTCCTCTCCTGTGGAACCAGCTCCCAGTCTGGGTTCAGGAGCCAGAGCCTTCAGCTATCAGGCTCCTCTCCTGTTGAACCAGCTCCCAGTCTGGGTTCAGGAGCCAGAGCCTTCGGCTATCAGGCTCCTCTCCTGTGGAACCAGCTCCCAGTCTGGGTTCAGGAGCCAGAGCCTTCAGCTATCAGGCTCCTCTCCTGTTGAACCAGCTCCCAGTCTGGGTTCAGGAGCCAGAGCCTTCAGCTATCAGGCTCCTCTCCTGTGGAACCAGCTCCCAGTCTGGGTTCAGGAGCCAGAGCCTTCAGCTATCAGGCTCCTCTCCTGTGGAACCAGCTCCCAGTCTGGGTTTGGGAGGCAGACACCGTTACCACCTTTAATAGTAAACTTAAAACTCTCCTCTTTGATGAAGCTTATATTTAGGGAGTGAGGAGTTGCAGCATTCGCCTAGACCAGCGGACTTGTCTGTATATCTACAGACAAGTCACTACTTCTCTTCTCTCACAGGATGTCCTGATGTATGCATGCTCTGTTGACCATACGTAGTTTGTTCCTCTATGATAACCACATCAAACATTTAGAGATCAGAGCTGAAGATGAACAGATTATTTTAGTTTGTGCTCCACTTGTGTTCAGTCTGTTCTTGTTTCTGACAGAATATAAACTGTGTAAGAGAGTCAGGGCTCCATCTGGTGGAACAATCCTCAACTCATCCTCAAAGACACATTCATCTCTCTTCATTGTTCCCTTTTCAACAAGAAGTGTGTGTGTGTGTGTGTGTGTGTGTGTGTGTGTGTGTGTGTGTGTGTGTGTGTGTGTGTGTGTGTGTGTGTGTGTGTGTGTGTGTGTGTGTGTGTGTGTGTGTGTGTGTGTGTGTGTGTGTGTGTGTATATGTGTGTGTGTGTGTGTGTGTGTCTATGTGTGTGTGTGTGTGTGTGTGTGTATGTGTGTGTGTGTGTGTGTGTGTGTGTGTGTGTGTGTGTGTGTGTGTGTCTGTGTCTGTGTGTGTGTGTGTGTGTGTGTGTCTGTGTGTATTTATATGTGTGTGTGTGTCTGTGTGTGTCTGTGTGTGTGTGTGTGTGTGTGTGTGTGTGTGTGTGTGTGTGTGTGTGTGTGTGTGTGTGTGTGTGTCTATGTGTGTGTGTCTGTGTGTGTGTGTGTGTGTGTGTGTATGTCTCTGTCTGTGTGTGTGTGTGTGTGTGTGTGTGTGTGTGTGTGTGTGTGTGTGTGTGTGTGTGTGTGTGTCTGTGTGTGTGTGTGTGTGTGTGTGTGTGAATACGACTCAAAACAAGAAAAACATAATTATTTTAGGGAAACTGCAGCTATTTTATTAGAATAAAGTGAGTAAACGTTACTAAATATAACGTAAATAAACTTGAATGGGTGAACTCGTCCTGATTCTAATCAGCAACAATAAAAACTACAACTCCCATGATTCCACGCAGCTTCCCAACGTCATCAGAAGTCTGTGTTTCCATCCAGTGTTTAGGTTGAGAGACCCCTAGTGGCAGAAAGTTACATATTGTACATTTAACGTCTGCAGTTTTCAGGCTTCTTGTCTTCAGAGAATAAAATGTTTTCTTACAGTTAAAACTAAAACAGTTGTTGTTATTGTTATTATATTGATCTGTAGTTTTACCCACATCTACTTTATGAATGAGTGAACATGACGACATTAAAAACAGACCTTAAATCATCCACCCAGATGAATGACTCCCCCCCTGCAGACTCTGTAGGCGATAGCTTTGTAAATGATGTCTTGTAGTGATGTGTATGAGTGATTTCTTTAAAGATGTACTTTCATATGAGAGGCTGCTTTCAGTTCCTAAATGTTTCCATGTGCACATCGGCCTATCGTGGGACATTAAACAGCTAAACTAAAATCTATAGTTATAAACTTGACAGAGAAAACATAACTCAACTTGTAGCTTATGAAATAATGGATGAAGTGATGCTGTTGACTGCTGTGTATATGTAAATGTACACAGCAGCCCTCAGCTCTGTTTACAGTTTAGAGAGTATTGTCCTCATTAATAATGTATTTCTGTCACCCACTTGCAACCATCTAACCCGTATAACATGCAATATGTATAGTACACTCGTGTACTACCCTATCCCACCCATAGTGTTCTATTTATTGACAAATATACATACTATACTTACACTTATACACAACCATATTCTACTGCTCTTCATACTATTCATCCTGCACATACACTTATTCTCACTACTCTTATAATGTTACCACACTGCACATAGCTGTACATACTGTACACATCTATCTATATGGTTCATACATATATCTTTATATTATTCTTACTACTAGTATAATGTTACTGCTGCTACATAGCACATATGTTTACATGTTGTTCATACATTGTTCATATTACATAGCCATATTTATTATTTTATTATAACTGCTAATACACTGCACATATTTATATTTCATTTATATTACTCTAAACGTGTTTTGTGGGCAGAAGTTCTCCCCCCATTCTGTGTCCCTTTCCTCCCTTGTTTTGTCCGCACTTTGTCGGTGGTGTCTGTATGTGTGTGTGTGTGTGTGTGTGTGTGTGTCCCCACTGTGTTTGTGGTGTCTGTATGTGTGTGTGTGTGTGTGTGTGTGTGTGTGTGTGTGTGTCCCCACTTTGTCGGTGGTGTCTGTATGTGTGTGTGTGTGTGTGTGTCCCCACTGTGTTTGTGGTGTATGTGTGTGTGTGTGTGTGTGTGTGTGTGTGTGTGTGTGTGTGTGTGTGTCCCCACTGTGTGTGTGTGTGTGTGTGTGTGTGTGTGTGTGTGTGTGTGTGTGTGTGTGTGTGTGTGTGTGTGTGTGTGTGTGTGTGTGTCCCCACTGTGTTTGTGGTGTCTGTGTGTGTGTGTGTGTGTGTGTGTGTGTGTGTGTGTGTGTGTGTGTGTGTGTGTGTCCCCACTGTGTTTGTGGTGTCTGTATGTGTGTGTCCCCACTGTGTTTGTGGTGTCTGTATGTGTGTGTGTGTGTGTCCCCACTGTGTTTGTGGTGTCTGTATGTGTGTGTGTGTGTGTGTGTGTGTGTGTGTGTGTGTGTGTCCCCACTGTGTGTGTGTGTGTGTGTGTGTGTGTGTGTGTGTGTGTGTGTGTGTGTGTGTGTGTGTGTGCCCACTGTGTCGGTGGTGTCTGTATGTGTGTGTGTGTGTGTGTGTGTGTGTGTGTGTGTGTGTGTGTGTCCCCACTGTGTTTGTGGTGTCTGTGTGTGTGTGTGTGTCCACTGTGTGTGTGTGTGTGTGTGTGTGTGTGTGTGTGTGTGTGTCCCCACTGTGTGTGTCTGTATGTGTGTGTGTGTGTGTGTGTGTGTGTGTGTGTGTGTGTGTGTGTCCCCACTTTGTCGGTGGTGTCTGTATGTTTGTGTGTGTGTGTGTGTGTGTGTGTGTCCCCACTGTGTTTGTGGTGTATGTGTGTGTGTGTGTGTGTGTGTGTGTGTGTGTGTGTGTCCACTGTGTTTGTGGTGTCTGCCGGTGTGTATGGCAGACTCACCTGAAAGTAGGTCAAGGGGCGTGGCTGGAAGATCTACCTCTCCGTACAGCTGCATCTAATGCCACTATCACCTGGCAGTATTTATTCCTGGGCATGGCTCTCCATCGGCCCCAGATCTCTGCACCTACCAGTGCGGCAACTAGACTTCCCAAGTTACAGTTATCTAACTCGTTTGTTTGTCTCCTTGTTATCTCTTGCTCCTGCTAACGTGTTTTATTTGTGCTCCGCTCAGACCCACACCACTCAACCTGCTGTCGTGCCGTGGCGTGGCGTGCCGTGGCGTGCCGTGCCGTGGCGTGCCGTGCCGTGTCTCCAGCTCTTTCACCTCCAGTTTTCCACCACCTCGTTTGGATTCCTGTAAAAGAAGACGTCTGGATACTCCACTGCCTGCCTGCCTCAGTCCCTCTCCAGTTACTGTGAGTCTGTGGCTGTTTTCTCTGTGTGCTGGGTTTGAACCAAGGCCTAACAGAACCACCTTCGGTACACTACTGTCCACACTGCACTGTTTCTCTTGTCCTGTCTACTTTAATATCACGTTGCACTTTTCTGCTCTTTTTGAACTTCTGGTTGGATGCAAACTGCATTTCCTTGTCTTTGTACTTGTAATCTGCACAATGCCTAACAAAGCGTTGGTTGTTGAGTAAGCAAGTTTGCACACATCTATAAAACATGTGTGTGTGTGTGTGTGTGTGTGTGTGTGTGTGTGTGTGTGTGTGTGTGTGTGTGTGTGTGTCTGTACTGTGTGTGTGTGTGTGTGTGTGTGTGTGTGTGTGTGTGTGTGTGTGTGTGTGTGTGTGTGTGTGTGTGTGTGTTTCTCCAGGCCACCTGGCTCTCCAGCACAGCTGCAGGTGATCTACTAATGAAGCTCCAGCAGTAGTACTCCTGTGATCCAGGCAGCCAGCACCAGTTCCTTTCAGTCTACCAAGTGGTAACTACTCTCGGCCAAACAGTCTAGTTCTCTGGTGAACCCGTTTTGAAGTTTTTCTTTGTATTGACACTGTGACGTCTTTCTGTGTGCAGACGTTGGAGGTTTACCTCCTCTTCGCTTCCAGCCACGCCACCAGCCCTGTGTGTTTTCGAGCCTCCGCTCTGTTTGGATCACCTCCTCACCACGTCTGTTCAGCTGAACTGACATTAAAGAACTGTTTTCAAATCCCACCCATTTAGTCTGTGTTCGCTCTTGGGTCCAGACCTCACCCTAACAGTCTTTTCAACACTTTCGTTGCTTTTCCCGATGTCTTTGTCACTTCTTTAAACGTTCTTTCATCAATTTATTCTTCAAATGCTATACAATTTAATAAAACACCCAAATTCAATGAAAGTAGTGAACTGCCTGATCATTTATTTAACTTGCTAAGAGCGCCGTAGGGAACGGTCAGCGTAACGCTTATCAGTTCATTTTTTTAAGTACAAACGGATGTTTTTTTTAATCCGAGGATCAGAAATTGAGAAAAGTACAGAGTTGCGTCTGGGCTCCAGTTATTCAACACTGCAATGATGTTCTCTCCCTCTACTTTGTGGAATATGCAGGACGTTAAATGCATATGGACCAAAAAACAACCAAACTGATAGACTTTGGGGTCAGAGGTGCAACTGATGGTTTTGAGTGGGGGGGGGGGGGGCGTAGCTCGGCGCAACGAGGGAGAGAATATATATAGTTATATAATAACAGTTTAAAGATCACATTTTTTAACTTGTCAAGGTGCTTAGAAGATTGAACTGCTGAGCGTTACACTGATAAACCTTTTTTCTTTTGGACATTTTGGTTGAAAGAAAACCCAAATTTCTGATGTGGAAACTTTTTGAAAACTGGTCAACTTTGACCCGAGGACAACAACCTTCCTCTTTCATATATTTCATATTATATATATTTTATTTATTTAGTGACTTTAGAGTCTCTTTTAGATTTATTTATCACCTGATGTTTCCTCTGAAAGGACTTCATTTAGGTACATCGTTTAACTATTATGTTTAACTGACACTTTTACTGCTTTTTGTTTCTTAGTTTTTATTCTATTTATATGAACATATATATATATATATATATATATATATATATATATATATGTGTATATATATATATGTATATATGTATGTCTCGTTAGAGTTTACTTGTAAAACATTCTGAGCTGCATTTAATGTGTGAAAGGTGCTTTACAAACAAGATATTATTATTATATTGATCTGTTATCTTCTTTA
Source organism: Sander vitreus (assembly GCF_031162955.1). Taxonomy (NCBI): domain Eukaryota; kingdom Metazoa; phylum Chordata; class Actinopteri; order Perciformes; family Percidae; genus Sander; species Sander vitreus. The sequence continues at coordinate 3,533 of NW_027595548.1, read as the reverse complement.
TGAATGAGTGAACATGACGACATTAAAAACAGACCCAAAGTTAAACTGTCACGTGTTTTATTCAACAGGTAGTAACAGATTACTCTGGTTCATCAGGTAGTAACAGATTACTCTGGTTCATCAGGTAGTAACAGATTACTCTGGTTCATCAGGTAGTAACAGATTACTCTGGTTCATCAGGTAGTAACAGATTACTCTGGTTCATCAGGTAGTAACAGATTACTCTGGTTCATCAGGTAGTAACAGATTACTCTGGTTCATCAGGTAGTAACACATTACAGAAATTTTTCAAGGTGAACAGGACCGTATTTATCACATCCGATTACAATCTTCTTCTTCTTTTTTAATTCACCTTTCTTGTACACACAGTTGGGAGGCTTGTCTTTATTTCTAGCAGATTCCATCGTCTGTTTGCAGTCAACAAGGTCAAAGGTTGTTTCGCTTTCATGCAGATTGCTACCAGCTTTCAGTGCTGGTGTTTGACAGACGGCTGTCACAGCTTCCAAAGGCGCTATGATGAAGGAGTTGGACCACTTACATCTGCCGTCGTCCTTCATGATTTCTCTGCCTTTAATCACGTTGGTACAGTCGATTTCGTTCATCTCCTCAATGATGTGCTGGTTTGTAAACCATTTAACATCATGCTTCACTTTATCACCGTCCATAGAGAGCACGGCAGCAGAGAGCAGGAGAACACCGGCAAAGATAGAGATCTTCATGTTGATCTGGAGAATACAGAGTTATAAAAGCTGTTAGAGACTTTACTCTGACATATCTAACATCTCTTTATATTATCATATAAAAGCTGTTAGAGACTTTACTCTGACGAAACGCACACACACACACACACACACATAAACACACACACACACACACACACACACACACACACACACACACACACACACACACACACACACACACACACACACACACACACACACACACACACACACACACACACACACACACACACACACACATAAACAAACACACACACACACACACACACACACACACACACACACACATAAACACATACACACACACACACACACACACAGACACACAAACACACACACACATACACACACACACACACACACACACACACACACACACAAACAATACACAGAAGTTCCTGTTTGCTAAAACCAGGCAGGCAACAGAACAACCTGACTGCTGCTCTCTCCTACTGACTGCTGCTCTCTCCTACTGACTGCTGCTCTCTCCTACTGACTGCTGCTCTCTCCTACTGACTGCTGCTCTCCTCTACTGACTGCTGCTCTCCTTCTGACTGCTGCTCTCTCCTTCTGACTGCTGCTCTCCTTCTGACTGCTGCTCTCTCCTACTGACTGCTGCTCTCCTCTACTGACTGCTGCTCTCCTTCTGACTGCTGCTCTCTCCTACTGACTGCTACTCTCTCCTACTGACTGCTGCTCTCTCCTACTGCTCTCTCCTACTGACTGCTGCTCTCTCCTACTGACTGCTGCTCTCTCCTACTGACTGCTGCTCTCTCCTACTGACTGCTGCTCTCCTCTACTGACTGCTGCTCTCCTCTACTGACTGCTGCTCTCTCCTCTACTGACTGCTGCTCTCTCCTTCTGACTGCTGCTCTCTCCTACTGACTGCTGCTCTCTCCTACTGACTGCTGCTCTCTCCTACTGACTGCTGCTCTCTCCTACTGACTGCTGCTCTCCTCTACTGACTGCTACTCTCCTCTACTGACTGCTGCTCTCTCCTACTGACTGCTGCTCTCTCCTACTGACGCGGCTCTTTTGGTTTTGTTGTGATGTTGAGAAGGGTTATCCATAAAGTCCTGATGCAGCGAGATCAAGTTAGACAAACAAACTAATAATAAAGTGAAAATATAAACAAACTTTTGAGTTTTCATCCTCGCGACTGACCAGAATCAGAGAAGTTTAAATGTGTTAAAGACAGAATAATAATATAAAGTATATTTACCTGAATGACAGGAGAGAGATGAGTTCTAGAGTCAGCAGCAGGAGAGATACCTGGAACATCACATCATAACACACACGTTACATCACAGTTAACTTCAAGGTTCTTCAGAAAACAATCGAAAAAAGGACCAAAAACGTCAAAAAAGTAACAAATGAAGAAAAAAAATTTTTTTTTGGAAAAAAACAACAAAACAATTGTCGAAAAAACGTTGAAGAAGGTGATAAAATAATAAAAGTTGGAGAAGATTCGGAGTCTTACCGAAGAAGAGGAGGAGGAGAAGGTTTCAGGTACGAAGGTCCAAAAAGGTCAGGGTCAGGAAGACGTTTCGGCACGGGGGGAAACTGATCAGAAAATGTAACAGAGTAAAAGTCAAAAGTATGCACTATTGATTCTACTTAAGTAAAGTACAGATACGTGAGTAACGAGCAGTACAGTAACGTACAGTAACAAAGTATTTGTACATTCCACCACTGATCATCGTATTTAACTACGTTACATCACATTTAACTACGTTACATCACAGTTAACTACGTTACATCACATTTAACTACGTTACATCACAGTTAACTACGTTAGATCAATGATAACTACGTTACATCACAGTTAACTACGTTACATCAATGTTAACTACGTTACATCAATGTTAACTACGTTACATCACAGTTAACTACGTTACATCACTGTTAACTACGTTACATCACTGTTAACTACGTTACATCACTGTTAACTACGTTACATCACTGTTAACTACGTTACATCACTGTTAACTACGTTACATCACTGTTAACTACGTTACATCACAGTTAACTACGTTACATCACAGTTAACTACATTACATCACAGTTAACTACGTTACATCAATGTTAACTACGTTACATCAATGTTAACTACGTTACATCAATGTTAACTACGTTACATCACAGTTAACTACGTTACATCACAGTTAACTACGTTACATCACTGTTAACTACGTTACATCACAGTTAACTATGTTACATCAATGTTAACTACGTTACATCAATGTTAACTACGTTACATCACAGTTAACTACGTTACATCACAGTTAACTACGTTACATCAAAGTTAACTACGTTACATCAATGTTAACTACGTTACATCACAGTTAACTACGTTACATCACAGTTAACTACGTTACATCACAGTTAACTAAAAAAGTGGCGACAAAACTTTCAAAAATCAGTGAGAAAAGTGTCAAAAAGGTCAAAAAACTTGCCAAAAAAAGGATAAAAATTGCCCCAAAAAAGTGCCGAAAAAGAGTAAAAGTAGCCCCGAAAAAAGTATCAAAAGTGTCAAGAATAAAACATAATTCTATATGATATGAATTATATTTACATCACAGTTAACTTCAAACCTTGAAAAATACGTCGGAAAAAGTGTCAAAAAGTGACTGAAAAGTCAACAAACAAGATGACCAAAACATCGGAAACCAAAAGTGAGAAAAGCTAACGTTAGCAGCGAGAGTCAGCGTTGTCTCTTACCGTAGAATTGGTGGAGAGAGATCAGCTGGGAACGTGCTGCTGTCCTTTGGTCGACTTGTTTTCAGTAAA